>NC_068447.1:28400415-28620415 GCF_023373465.1 Oncorhynchus keta
AGCGTAGCAGGGACCACTGAATCGCCGTGTCTCCAGCTCTCCTAGCGTAGCAGGGACTACTGAATCGCCATGTCTCCAGCTCTCCTAGCGTAGCAGGGACTACTGAATCGCCGTATCTCCAGCTCTCCTAGCGTAGCAGGGACTACTGAATCGCCATGTCTCCAGCTCTCCTAGCGTAGCAGGGACTACTGAATCGCCGTGTCTCCAGCTCTCCTAGCGTAGCAGGGACTACTGAATCGCCGTGTCTCCAGCTCTCCTAGCGTAGCAGGGACCACTGAATCGCCGTGTCTCCAGCTCTCCTAGCGTAGCAGGGACTACTGAATCGCTGTGTCTCCAGCTCTCCTAGCGTAGCAGGGACTACTGAATCGCCGTGTCTCCAGCTCTCCTAGCGTAGCAGGGACTACTGAATCGCTGTGTCTCCAGCTCTCCTAGCGTAGCAGGGACTACTGAATCGCTGTGTCTCCAGCTCTCCTAGCGTAGCAGGGACTACTGAATCGCTGTGTCTCCAGCTCTCCTAGCGTAGCAGGGACTACTGAATCGCCTTGTCTCCAGCTCTCCTAGCGTAGCAGGGACCACTGAATCGCCGTGTCTCCAGCTCTCCTAGCGTAGCAGGGACCACTGAATCGCCATGTCTCCAGCTCTCCTAGCGTAGCAGGGACCACTGAATCGCCGTGTCTCCAGCTCTCCTAGCGTAGCAGGGACTACTGAATCGCCGTGTCTCCAGCTCTCCTTGCGTAGCAGGGACTACTGAATCGGCTCCCTGACTCATCTAGTGCTACTCATTGGGCCCTATGATAACTCGGCTACACATGCCTTAGGTCAATATGCCTTGTCTATTGCTGTTTTGGTGATGAATTAAAAGGCTCACTGAAGTTTATGTAATCCCCATTCTGCGTTGTGACTTTGTAGGATAGTGTACAATCAGTGTAGCGAGGATTACTGCATAATGAGGTGATAAGGAGTGATCAAGAGTTTGTCATCAGGACTACACTGCACCTGCCTACCTGGCACACTGTAGGTGTCCTCAGCCAAACGGAACCACTGAAACTGATTTGGCCCAATGAGACATCTCTATTCAACATCCAACCCCAAAATGTATTTATACACAGAGGCTGACCTCTAGACTAGAAGCAGAGCTGTTTTTGCTTTCTTCAATTCCTATATCATGTCATACCAAACAAATGCCATGACAACATGATAATGAATGACAAAGGAGTGGGCTTCAAGTCTACCTGAACTCCTCCTCTTCCTCCTCTTCTTCTTCCTCCTCAACCTCCTCCCCTCCTCCTTTTATCCCTCCTGCCCCTCCTCCTATTCTTCCTCCTCCCACTCCTCTTCCTCACCATTACTGTATACTACACCAGGAGTGAGAAGCAGTCATCTATCCACAACTCACAGCCCAGCGCAGTACAGAACAAATCCAGAGAATTGGAGTATCTGCCCGTAGATAGAAGGCATAGTACTCCCAGAGGACCCTGGGAGAATTGATGGTCCTCTACTAGATCTGCAGTTTCACTCTCCAACACTGGAATTCTTATTGATACAACCAATTGGTGTGGTTTGATTGGGTGGAGTGGTGTGGTGTGTGTGTGTAGGCTTGTGCACTTGTGTATGTATGTGCGGGTGCGCGGGTGGGTGGGTGTGCTGAGGCTTTTTATGCCTGTGTGCAGTGGAGCACGGAGAGGCTGTATATTTCCCTTAAGGCTGACTGCTTGGGTTTCACCTTGATTGGTCCAAGGGAAGTTGGGCCGTATAGTACTGGATATAGGCCTATACAGTATTTGTTTGGTGTTATTCCAGTATGTATGCAGTACTATGTACACTACCGGTCAAAAGTTTTATAACACCTACTCATTCAAGGGTTTTTCTTTCTACATTGTACAATAATAGTGAAGACATCAAAACTATGAAATAACACATATGGAATCATGTAGCAACCAAAAAAGTGTTAAACAAATCTAAATATATTTTATATTTGAGATTCTTCAAAGTAGCCACCCTTTGCCTTGATGACAGCTTTGCACACTCTTGGCATTCTCTCAACCAGCTTCACTTGGAATACTTTTCCATCAGTCTTGAAGGAGTTCCCTCAAATGCTGAGCACTTGTCGGCTGCTTTTCCTTCACTCTGCGATTCGACTCATCCCAAACTATCTCAATTTGGTTGACGTCGGGTGGTTGTGGAGGCCATGATGCAGCACTCCATCATTCTCCTTCTTCAAATAGCCCTTACACAGCCTGGAGGTGTGTTGGGTCATTGTGCTGTTGAAAAACAAATTATAGTCCCACTAAGGCCAAACCAGTTGGAATCAAATCAAATAAAATTGTATTGGTCAGATACACATGGTTAGCAGATGTTAATGCAAGTGTAGCGAAATGCTTGTGCTTCTAGTTCCAAACGTGCAGTAATATCTAACAAGTAATCTAACAATTTCACAACAACTACTTTATACACACAAGTGTAAAGGAATGAATAAGAATATGTACATATAAATACATGGATGAGCGATGGCCGTGATGCATAGGCAAGATGCAGTAGATGGTGTAGAGTACAGTATATACATATGAGATGAGTAATGTGGGGTATGTAAACATTATATGAAGTGGCATTGTTTAAAGTGACTAGTGATACAATAATTACATCTGTCATGACGTTGGCCTGTGGTGAGGCTTATGACCCCCCCATAAATACCTTTCTCCCTTTCCTCTCTCTTGACCCCTCAGAAGGACACTTGAAAAGCCTTTGTTAAACATAGAGAGTCTGGGAACATCAAAAGGTGTGGCAAAAGGAACCACATTTCGGTAATCCAACCAGCTAAAAATATTCGTTGGTACTTAAAGAATACGATGACAGATCAGTTGTCATCTGATACATTATTACTAATGATAGGATGACATAAACTGTATCTTGGAAAGCCTACACATTATAGTTATCAGATTCAAATGGAATTGTTGTGCAATTTAATTGTTTAAATATGAAACTATTTGTGAGTTTCAAAATGAGAGATTTGGGTTTTTATGAGTGAACTATGCTCAACTCAGTGACTCTATCCATGTGAACAGACATTGGTTATAAACTATGAAACACGCCCTTCTCTCCCCTCCTATATAAAGCCCTTGACGAAAATGTAACTTTATGTTCCGAGGACGATGGTCCCCAAGTTGAAAGGGATTAGATAATAACCTAACAAAATTAGCATCGAATTTCAATGTGAAGATGACGATCAACACACCGAAAGGATGAATTTCGACTATACCAGCCAGAATATAGCATGAGCTAAAAGTATGGTAACTTGGTAACTCTGAACTCTTAATCACTCCAGAAGTGATACCTCCTAGCCGTTGAGTTAGCACGACTGTAAACGTGGGCTAGGAAAGGACGGACGAGGTATCCAGTCTACCACACAATGACGATACTACAACGTACTCAGTTTACCACCAGAGACACTCTTCAAAGGACAAGGAAAATCTCTGTTGGGCAACACGGCCTTCCATCTACAACCAACCTATTGAAGCGCAGCTTAAAGTAAATATTTATTGTATTTTCCTTTTTCCAAATGGGCGGTTATTTAGAATGCATAAGATTCTGTATTTACGATAGCATAGCTTCTCCCTTTGTTACTCAGTCTTCCCGCTCTTTCATTCAAGCCCAACCCCCTCTCTTTGTGTAACCAGCCGTCATACAGGTTCCGTCCCCCAGGGATGTTTTCTTGTAGGACATGATTAGTAATCAATCCATTCTGTGTTTATGTAATTCTGTGTGATTATTTAGGTATTTAGTAAATAAATAATTAAACCAAAGTTTGTATTGCTGATTCAACTTGTTAGCCAGGGTTTGTGAAGATAACCAAGAATTCTACGATGTTCAGGTGAGACTGAATTAAGGTAATCAGGTAATATTAATTACAGAGAAGTGATTTTATAGAATAGCATGTCATATCACTTAATCCGGCATAGCCAAAGACGCAACACATCCAATTTTTTGTTATTAAAGTGGCTAGAGATTTGAGTCAGTATGTTGGCAGCAGCCACTCAATGTTAGTGATGGCTGTTTAACAGTCTGATGGCCTTGAGATAGAAGCTGTTTTTCAGTCTCTCGTCCCAGCTTTGATGGACCTATACTGACCTCGACTTCTGGATGATAGAAGGGTGAACAGGCCGTGACTCGGGTGGTTGTTGTCCTTGATGATCTTTTTGGCCTTCCTGTGACATCAGGTGGTGTAGGAGTCCTGGAGGGCAGGTCCCCCGGTGATGCGTTGTGCAGACCTCACTACCCTCTGGGAGCCTTATGGTTATGGGTGGAGCAGTTGGCGTACCAGGCGATGATACAGCCCGACAGGATGCTTTCGATTGTGCATCTGTAAAAGTTTGTGAGTGTTTTCAGTGACAAGCCAAATTTCTTCAGCCTCCTGAGGTTGAAGAGGTGCTGTTGCACCTTCTTCACCACGCTGTCTTTGTGCATGGACCACTTCAGTTTGTCCGTGATGTGTACACCGAGGAACTTAAAACTTTCCACCAGAGGGTGCTCCCTCTGCTGCTTCCTGAAGTCCACGATCATCTCCTTTGCTTTGTTGACGTTGAGTGTGAGGTTATTTTCCTGACACCACACTCCCAGAGTCCTCACCTCCTCCCTAGTTTTGTCTGCAAAGTTGATGATTGAGTTGGAGGCGTGCATGGCCACGCAATCATGGGTGAACAGGGAGTACAGGAGAGGGCTGAGAACGCACCCCTGTGCGGCCCCAGTGTTGAGGATCAGCGGGGTGGAGATGTTGGTTCCTATCCTCACCACCTGCGGGTGACCCGTGAGAAAATCCAGTAATAGTTGCACAGGGCGGGGTCGAGACCCAGGTTCTCGAGATTAATGACGAGTTTGGAGGGTACTATGGTGATAAATTCTGAGCTGTAATCGATGCACAGCATTCTTACATAAGTATTCCTCTTGTCCATATGGGTTAGGGCAGTCTGCAGTGTGATTGCGATTGCGTCGTCTGTGGACCTGTTGGGGCGGTAAGCAAATTGGAGTGGGTGTCATGTAGGGTGGAGGTGATGTGATCCTTGACTAGTCTCTCAAAGCACTTCATGATGACGGAAGTGAGTGCTACGGGGCGATAGTCGTTTAGCTCAGTTACCTTAGCTTTCTTGGGAACAGGCACAATGGGGGCCCTCTTGAAGCATGTGGGAACAGCAGACTGGGATAGGGATTGGTTGAATATGTCCGTAAACACACCAGCCAGCTGGTCTGCGCATGCTCTGAGGACGCGGCTAGGGATGCCGTCTGGGCCGGCAGCCTTGCGAGGGTTAAATGCTTTACTCACGTTGGCTGCGGTGAAGTAGAGCCCGCAGGTTTTGGTAGCGGGCCGTGTCAGTGGCACTGTATTGTCCTCAAAGCGAGCAAAGAAGCTGTTTAGTTTGTATGGGAGCAATACATCGGTGTCCCCAACAGGGCTGGTTTTCTATTTGTAATCCTTGATTGACTGTAGACCCTGCCACATACGCCTCATGTCTGAGCCGTTGAATTGCGACTCTACTTTGTCTCTATACTGACACTTAGCTTGTTTAATTGCCTTAACTTCTTGCGTCGAGCCAACCCGGATCCGGGATCATGACTACAGCCTCAAGCCCATTACCATAACGCAACGTTAACTATTCATGAAAATCGCAAATGAAATGAAATCAATATGCTAGCTCTCAAGCTTAGCCTTTTGTTAACAACACTGTCATCTCAGATTTTCAAAAATATGCTTCTCAACCATAGCAAACTGGCATTTAGCGTTAGAATTTAGCATTAGCATTTAGCGTTAGCATTAGCAGGCAACATTTTCACAAAAACCAGTAAAAACATTCAATAAATCATTTACCTTTGAAGAACTTCGGATGTTTTCAATGAGGAGACTCTCAGTTAGATAGTAAATGTTTTCCTGAAAGATTAGTTGTTCAGGAGAAATCGGTCCGAACGAAAATGAATTCATCCAAACGCCAAACTTTCTTCCTCATTAACTCCATAATATCGACTGAAACATGGTAAACGTTGTTTAGAATCAATCCTCAAGGTGTTTTTCCACATATCTCTTCATGATATATCATTCCTGGAAGTCTCCTCTCTGTCTCAATCACATGGATGAATGCGAGCAGCTTGGAGATTACGCAACAATTTCAACAAAGGACACCGGGCGGACCCCTGGTAAATGTAGTCTCTTATGGCCAATCTTCCAATGATATGCCTACAAATACGTCACAATGCTGCAGACAACTTGGAGAAACGATAGAAAGGGCAGGCTAAGTTGTGGCGCTTTCACAGCCATATAAGGAGACAATGGAAAACAGAGCCTCAAAAATCCTGCTCATTTCCTGTTTGAAGTTGCATCTTGGTTTCGCCTGTAAGATCAGTTCTGGGGCACCCACAGATAATATCTTTGCAGTTTTGAAAACGTCAGAGTGTTTTCTTTCCAAAGCTGGCAATTACATGCATAGTCGAGCATCTTTTTGTGACAAAATATTGCGCTTAAAACGGGCACGTTTTTTTATCCAATAATGAAATAGTGCCCCCCTAGCTTCAACTGGTTAAGGAGGGAATAGCTACACTGTTTGTATTCGGTCATGTTTCCGGTCACCTTGCCATGATTAAAAGCAGTGGTTTGCATTTTCATGTTTTGCGTGAATGCTGCCATCAATCCACGGCTTCTGGTTGTGGAAGGTTTTAATAGTCACCGTGGGTACAACATCACCGATGCACTTGCTAATTAGCTCGCTCACCGAATCAGCATATACATCAATGTTGTTGTCTGAGCCTATCCGGAACATGTCTCAGTCCACGTAATTGAAGCAATCTTGAAAAGTGGAATACGATTGGTCGGACCAGGGTTGAGCAGACCTAAGCACAGGCGTTTCCTGTTTTAGTTTCTGTCTATAGGCTGGTAGCAACAAAATGGAGTCATGGTCAGATTTGCAGAAAGGAGGGCGAGGGAGGGCTTTGTGTGCGTTGCAGAAGTTAGAGTAGCAATGATCCAGAATGCTGCCAGCCCGGGTCGCGCATTCAATATGATTATAAAATTTAGGGAGCCTTATTTTCAGATTAGCTTTGTTAAAATCCCCAGCTACAATAAATGCACCCTCATGATATGTGGTTTCCAGTTTACATAGTCCAATGAAGTTCTTTCAGGGCTGTTGAAGTGTCTGCTTGAGGGGGGATATACATGGCTGTGATTATAATCGAAAATAATTATCTTGGTACATAATTGTAAGGAATTCTAGGTCAGGTGAACAAAAGGACTTGAGTTCCTGTATGTTGTTATGATCTCACCATAACTCGTTAATCATAAGGCATACACCCCCGCCCTTCTTCTTACCAGAGAGATGTTTGTTTCTGTCGGCGCGATCAGTGAAGAAACCGGGTGGCTGTACCGACTCTGATAACGTATCCTGAGTGAGCCATGTTTCCGTGAAACAGAGAATGTTACAATCTCTGCTGTCTCTCTGGAAGGCAACCCATGTTCGGATTTTGCCTTCCTTGTTGTCAAGAGACTGGACATTGGCGAGTAGTATAGTCGGGAGCGGTGAGCGATGTGCCCGTCTAAGGAGCTTGACCAGAAGACCGCTCCGTCTGTCCCTTCTGCGGCGCCGTTGTTTTGGGTCGCCTACTGGGATCCAATCCATTGTCCTGGGTGGTGGACCAAACAGAGGATCCGTTTCAGGAAAGTGGTATTCCTGGCCGTAATGTTGGTAAGTTGACCTTGTTCTTTTATCCAATAGTTCCTCCCGGCTGTATGTAATAAGACTTAAGATTTCCTGGGGTAACAGTGTAAGATATAATACAATAAAAAAAAAAATACTGCATAGTTTCCTAAGAACGCGAAGCGAGACGACCATCTCTGTCTGCGCCATTTATGGCGTATCACTGCAGAATTCTGTGATAGCCATGCTGGTTAAGTGTGATCATCCGTTCTCCCACACCGTGTCTCACAAAGACACGGCAGTTGGACTCCAGACCAATGTGGACTCCAGACCAAAGGACAAATTTCCACCGGTCTAATATCCATTGCTCATGTTTCTTGGCCCAAGCAAGTCTCTTCTTCTTATTGATGTCCTTTAGTAATGGTTTCTTTGTAGCAATTCGACCACGAAGGCCTGATTTACACAGTCTCCTCTGAACAATTGATGTTGAGTTGTGTCTGTTACTTGAACTCTGTGAAGCATTTATTTGGGCTGCAATTTCTGAGGCTGGTAACTCCAATGAAGTTAACCTCTGCAGCAGAGGTAACTCTGGGTCTTCATAGCGCATCATGTTTTTTTGCGACTGCACTTGAAGAAACTTTCAAAGTTCTTTCCATTTTCCATTTTGATTGACCTTCATGTCTTAAAGTAATGATGGACTGTTAGTTCTCTTTGCTTATTTGAGCTGTTCTTGCCATAAAATGGACTTGGTCTTTTACCAAATAGGGCTATCTTCTGTCCAGTAGTGTATGCATGCCTTTTCTCTTTCCATGTGTCCTTTGCCTTGGATTAGTCTTCATTAGCATGTGTGTAACGATGTACAATGTGTGTTAAAATGTGTTTTGACATCAATAGTTTAGTTTATTAGGATCCCCATTAGCTGTTTTACATGCAGCAGATACTCATCACTGGGTCCACATACAATGTATAAATACATGACAATGTAAAGAGCAGTTATAGACAAGAACAACACAACATATTACATTCAAATAAGAGTCATACTCTATATTAGAAAGACACCAAGAGATAACACAAATACTATTATTTTTGGTCCATGCTGGTGGTGGGGCATAATCACATGACTCCGGATCCGAAAGGTCACAAATTCAATCCCAGTAGTAAACAGTCTTTTTTTATTTTGTTTATCGTATCCCAAACCTTAACCCTTAACTTAACCATCCGGAATGAATGCCAAAACTTAATGTTGTAGCCTTTCACACTCACATTTTGGTTGTCTGAGTGAGGGCAATACTGTAAGTCGAGAGGACTCAGTGTATTTTGAAATATGAGACGTTGAGGACTATAATAAATACCACTTTGTTGTCATACAAGCCAAAGCCCTGAGTCCAAATATACACTTCACATTTCCATATCATAAAACTAATGTCATATACAGTGTCAACGTTTCTGATCACTATGTTTGATGTACAGTTACAAGATGATATGTCATTAAACCCTGGGTTGTTCTCAACAGAATGAGCCTATGTTTGTCTATAGTGAAGAAAATTCGCCACCACACATGCACCTGAATGCACTCATGACTCCATTCAAAATGATGATCTGTTTCACTGAATTGCATTGTGAAAGCCTAACACTGTAATATCCTATTTTATAACTTAACTAGTCATGTTGGCAGTAGAACAAGCTTTAAAATGATACCCACCTGAATCAGATTTATTTATTTATGATGAACCATTTTTGGATTGTGGAAACAACATTAACTGTGTGATGGCGAGGATGCATGGTTGTATTCCAAACAAAATAACTGTGCTTGCTCTAGTTCCTCAACAGCACAGCTAGGAGAGCTCAAAAAACACCTTATAGTTGAAATCAAATAAAATTGTATTTGTCACATACACATGGTTAGCAAATGTTAGTACGAGTGTAGCGAAATGCTTGTGCTTCTAGTTCCGACAATGCAGTAATAACCAACAAGTAATCTAGCTAACAATTCCAAAACTACTACCTTATAGACACAAGTGAAAGGGGATAAAGAATATGTACATAAGATATATGAATGAGTGATGGTACAGAGCGGCATAGGCAAGATACAGTAGATGGTATTGAGTGCAGTATATACATATGAGATGAGTATGTAAACAAAGTGGCATAGTTAAATACATGTATTACATGTATTACATAAGGATGCAGTAGATGATATAGAGTACAGTATATACGTATACATATGAGATGAATAATGTAGGGTATGTAACATTATATTAAGTAGCATTGTTTAAAGTGGCTAGTGATATATTTTACATCATTTCCCATCAATTCCAATTATTAAAGTGGCTGGAGTTGAGTCAGTGGACCAATTCAGTTTGTCTGTGATGTGTACGCCGAGGAACTTAAAACTTACTACCCTCTCCACTACTGTTCCATCGATGTGGATAGGGGGGTGTTCCCTCTGCTGTTTCCTGAAGTCCACAATCATCTCCTTAGTTTTGTTGACGTTGAGTGTGAGGTTATTTTCCTGACACCACACTCCGAGGGCCCTCACCTCCTCCCTGTAGGCCGTCTCGTTGTGGTAATCAAGCCTACCACTGTTGTGTCGTCCGCAAACTTGATGATTGAGTTGGAGGCGTGCGTGGCCACGCAGTCGTGGGTGAACCGGGAGTACAGGAGAGGGCTCAAAACGGACCCTTGTGGGGCCCCAGTGTTGAGGATCAGCGGGGTGGAGATATTGTTGCCTACCCTCACCACCTGGGGGTGGCCCGTCAGGAAGTCCAGTACCCAGTTGCACAGGGCGGGGTCGAGACCCAGGGTCTCGAGCTTGATGACGAGCTTGGAGGGCACTGTGGTGTTAAATGCCGAGCTGTAGTCGATGAACAGCTCTTTGAGTCATGAAAGTGCATTGAAATGACTTAGGAACGGTACATATTTTGGAGAGGTGTGGCTACTTGTAGACACCAGTCAGCCTTCTCACTCAAACCCTTGTAATTTCTTTCTTTTATGTTGTACCTACCCCACATTCAGGAATATTATTATCATGTTACTTAATGTATCCAGAGTATTTTCATATTTCGTTACTAACAAATGCAGGGAAAAGTACACTAAATGTAAAATGCACATAAAATCAACAGTGTAATGTTTGGATTCAGTCTTGTGATTGGTGAACTGTTGTGTCCTCTCTATGTGGGTGAATTGGTCCCTTAACTTCTAAATTTGACGTTTGGAGCAGCTTCAAAAATTGACGTTTGGGGAAACATATCAGAATCTGAAGTGAAATTGTTAAAACCGTGAGATCTTGTTGATTTTAAGAGTAGTGGTTGCAGCACGTTGTCGTTGTCGTTCAGTGCAGTAAGAGCCAGCCTGTGAGCTGCTGTCAGGCCTCCATCACTGGCTGTGGTGAGACTGAAACAGGCAGAATACACAACACTGGCACTGACTGGGATAAAGAGCTACCCAGAGAGAAAAAACTATTTGCTGTACATAATGGCAACAGTGTTTTAATGCAACTGTGACTAGGCTGAGCTGTAATGTGTGTGTGTGTGTGTGTGTGTGTGTGTGTGTGTGTGTGTGTGTGTGTGTGTGTGTGTGTGTGTGTGTGTGTGTGTGTGTGTGTGTGTGTGTGTGTGTGTGTGTGTGTGTGTGTCTGCATTAGTGCATTTGATTACATAACCGTTGGCATTGGACAGCTGCTGTTTTGCATGCAATCCGGGTCAGTACCTTGATGACCCCTCCCCCTCTTCCCTCCCCTTCTCATAACCCTCCCCCTCCAACTTCCCCCATTCATCCCCCATCCCTGACACAACCTCACCTCCCTCACCCCACAACACATCACTGCCACAGCAGAGCCACAATCATTATTCAATCGTCGTTGAACATTGCAGGTAGAAATGTAGATCTTTGCTTATCTGAATTGATGGGTTTTTGGAACCAATCAAACTTTTGTGAGAGCACAGTGGTCCTCTTTTTCTGGAAATGTAGAGCTGACAAGATTTCTTATTCTAAATGTCAGAAAGGCATGTTGGTTCTATGTAACACAACATAGAGCCCGGCTGAACGCCCCTCAGTCCTCTCTAAACGACAGAAAGTACTATTTCCCTTCTTCCTCAGTAGATTTCCTCTAATGTCTTTTCTGTGTTCAACAGCTAACAGTTGATTATTTGTAACATCTCTTCGGCAGCCATGGCGGTACGATTCCTGCTTATTGTCTGTTGATTCTTGAGCAGCTTTCTGAAGATCCTCAGTCCCTCAGATCAAAGTGTAATCCCTCCCGAGTGTGCTGATACCTTCGCAGCCATGATTACAGCTAAAGCCAGCTAAACACTTGTGGGCCCTGGTCAAAAGAAGCACACTATGTCGGGAATATGGTGCCGTTTGGGTCTCACACAGTGTCTCATTCACTGTAACTCCAAGTGTACACAGGTTATTGCCATACGGTGAATTTGACGTCGTTTTCACAATCCAAATCAAATTGTATTGGTCACATACAATTAGCAGATGTTAATGTGAGTGTAACAAAATGCTTGTGCTTCTAGTCCGAGAATGCAGTAATATCTAACAAGTAATCTAACAAATTCATAACGACTACCTTATACACACAATATAAGGGGATGGAATAAGAATATGTACATATAAATATATGGATCTGCCATGGCCGTGCGGCATAGGCAAGATGCAATAGATGGTATAAAATACAGTATATACATATGAGATGAGTAATGTAGGATATGTAAACATTATTAAAGTGGCATTATTTAAAGTGACTAGTGATACCATTATTAAATCCATTTATTAAAGTGGCCAGTGATTTGAGTCTGTATGTTGAAAGCAGCCTCTCTATGTTAATGATGGCTGTTTAACAGTCTGATGACCTTGAAATAAAAGCCGTTTTTCAGTCTCTCGGTCCCAGCTTTGATGCACCTGTACTGACCTCGCATTCTGGATGATAGCGGGGTGAACAGTCCGTGGCTCGGGTGGTTGTTGTCCTGATGATCTTTTTGGCCTTCCTGTGATATCGGGTGCTGTAGGTGTCCTGGAGGGCAGGTAGTTTGCCCCTGGTGATGTGTTGTGTAGACCGCACTACCCTCTAGAGAGCCTTGCGGTTGAAGGCGGTGCAGTTGCCGTACCAGGCGGTGATACAGACCGACAGGATGCTCTCGATTGTGCATCTGTAGAAGTTTGTGAGGGTTTTAGGTGACAAGACACATTTCTTCAGCCTCCTGAGGTTGAAGAGATGCTGTTGCGCAGAAACCATGTGTTTGATGCCATTCCACTTATTCCACTTCAGCCATTACCACGAGTCCGTCCGCCCACAATTAAGGTGCAACCAAACTCCTATGCCTAGCAGCTATAAACAGCAGTCTCTCTCCTGCTCTTTCTTTCTCACACACACACACACACACACACACACACACACACACACACACACACACACACACACACACACACACACACACACACACACACACACACACAAACAAACACAATCTAACCAGCCAGAATGAATCATCTGAATCCCCCCTCTCTGCCTGAGTGCAATGCTCTGCCTGAGTGCAATGCACGCTCCTGAGAGCCATGCTGATTGGCTGACAGTCTGAGAGCTCAGTGTGATGCAGTGTAATGGGGGATGTGGGTGTCTGAGTCAATTGCTGCAGAAACATCTCCCTGCAGGTGTAGACACACACACGCACACACAAAAACACACATACGCACACACACACGTATGTGCTCACACACACACAGTCTTTGTACAGCTAACCTTGTGGGGGACACACAATTCAGTCCTATTCAAAATCGTATTTACGTGTGGACTAACAAAATGTCCCCAGTTGGTCAAATTTTTGTTTGTTTAATATTCAAGAATAGTGCAACATGTCCACATGCATACACACACACACACACACACACACACACACACACACACACACACACACACACACACACACACACACACACACACACACACACACACACACACACACACACACACACACACACACACACACACACACAGGTTGTAGATCCATTATGCTTGAAGGACACAAACCGCGCATTGTGTTCATGAAAATGTGTTTGTTGTGAATATATAAAGGTTAGGTTGTAGTGCCTAGAAAGTGTGGAAAGTGAATTGCATTCATTTGAATGTAAAGTTATTTTTCCTTTTAGATGGTGTCTTTAGCGAGCAGGTTTGTTTGTTAGTGCAGCGTGTGCAGGGATTGATTGTTTGTTATGGCTTGCCTGTGTGTTTGTGGGGAAATCAATAAAGAATTAAAGGCACCGACGATAAAAGGCCTTGTCTCTGTCTCCCTAACAACACTTCCTTACTTCCCACTGGACACAGACGTCAATTCAACGTCTATTCCACGTTTGTTCAACGTAATTTCATTGAAGTGACGTGGAAACAATGTTGATTCAACCACTGTGTGCCCAGTGGGTTCCTCCCAGGGATCTCTCCTGGGCTAGATCTGTGGGAGTGTGCATATGTGTGTGTGTGTTTAGCTTATCCCAGTGAGGGAGTGCTAAACTCTAGCTAATCACACAAATTAATTGTTGTAGGTGACATACCTTTAGCAAATCATTCTATCCATAGTGTTCCAACTCAGGCACTTGACCGCAACCGCAAGCTGTATCTGGATGCACTAGCTTGGATATACTGTCGGAAATAGTAGTAGAACCCAGTAGTTGGTGTGGACAGGTCCCCAGTTTGCATTTACATTACATTTACATTTACATTTAAGTCATTTAGCAGACGCTCTTATCCAGAGCGACTTACAAATTGGTGCATACACCTTATGACATCCAGTGGAACAGCCACTTTACAATAGTGCATCTAAATCTTTTAGGGGGGTGAGAAGGATTACTTACCCTATCCTATCTTTTTCTTTCTTTGCTGTTTTGGTTCAGTCGGTCACTCATACAGTCCTGGATGTAAGGCTTTTTCAGCACTGTGTCCAAAACACACAGTTTAACATACCAGTAGGTTCATCCCAGTTTTGAGTGTGTGTGTGAATGCGTGCATGTTTGAGTGTATGTGCTCAGAGTTGGGTAGTTACTTTCTAAATGTAATCTGTTGCAGTTACTAGTTACCTGTCCAACATTGTCATCAGTAAGGTACCTTTTGTATTACCCAAACTCAGTAATAGAGAAAAAGGATCCATCAAATGCATTTGGTGTGTCGTGATAGTGGCCTCTGATGTGTGGTCAGACTCCACCAGGTGGAACAAACATAAACGTGTGCCTTTTTGCTGAATTGAATGTAGTAATTATCTAGTTTTTCATAAGTATCTATAATCTGATAATTATATATAATACAATATTTTTGCTGGTAACATAACTGAACACAGCTAGGTTTTTTTTGTAATCAGATTACATGTAACGGATTACATCCCTGAATGTGCGTGTGTATTTGTGCTGGCAGGTTAAGAGTTAGGGTTTGTCTGGGCTAATGTACACCAAAGGAGCAACACAACAGCACTTTACACCCACTTACATCATTCTCATGTCCCTCTGTGTTCCCACAGTTTGCTTTCAGTGCTTTGCTATTTAAAGCCCTCAACTGGACTAATTTTGATGTCAGTAGCATTGCTGCTGCTGTGTTTTGTCCAGCAATGGTGCTCTTTAAACACAGTCTGCGTCCCAAACGGTACCCTAAATACTTTTGATCAGGGCCCTTAGGGAGGAATAGGGTGCCGTTTGGGACACATCCATAGCATGATGAACGAGGATCCTCACCCAAAGCACATCCCCGCCAGAAGCAGAATGCTGCCAATTTGATGAGGCGGAACTAATTCACTGTACATTTTTGGAAGGCACTCTATTTTCTCTCTTCCTCCAACTCTATCTCACACTAATATCCTCCTCCCTTTTTCTCTCTCTCGCTTTCTATTGCTCTCTCTCTCTCTCTCTCTCTCTCTCTCTCTCTCTCTCTCTCTCTCTCTCTCTCTCTCTCTCTCTCTCTCTCTCTCTCTCTCTCTCTCAAACACAATCATTTTTATTTATGTTTTCTCTTTGTCTCTCTCATTTTTATTTATGTCTCTCTCTCTCTCTCTCTCCCTCTCTCTCTCTCTCTCTCTCTCTCTCTCTCTCTCTCTCTCTCTCTCTCTCTCAAACACAATCATTTTTATTTATGTTTTCTCTTTGTCTCTCTCTCTCTCTCTCTCTCTCTCTCTCTCTCTCTCTCTCTCTCTCTCTCTCTCTCTCTCTCTCTCCCTCGTCTCTCTCTCTCTCTCTCTCTCTCTCTCTCTCTCTCTCTCTCTCTCTCTCTCTCTCTCTCTCTCTCTCTCTCTCTCTCTCTCTCTCTCTCTCTCTCTCAAACACAATCATTTTTATTTATTTTTCTCTTTGTCTCTCTCTTTGTCCCTCTCTCTCTCTCTCTCTCTCTCTCTCTCTCTCTCTCTCTCCCCCGTCTCTCTCTCTCTCTCTCTCTCTCTCTCTCAAACACAATCATTTTTATTTATTTTCTCTCTCTTGTCTCTCTCCTCTCTCTCTCTCTCTCTCTCTCTCTCTCAAACACAATCATTTTTATTTATTTTTCTCTCTCTCTCTGTCTCTTCAGTCCTTCAGTCTCACTTTTTCTATTTCTCTGCACTTCACAGTTTGGTAGATTTGCGACTGTGTGTATCAAGAGTCTTAGAGTTGGACTGCTGACCTAGGATCAGGTCCCTCCTGTCCTTATATTCTTGTTCATTATCTGAAAAGGCTAAATGATTCTAGATCAGCAGTCCTACTCTGGAATGTTCGACACATATAGACCCTGGTGTTCTTTGCTCTGTATTCTGCTGTTCTTCTTTCATTAGGCTTGTCACATAAGACATTTTAGTTTTGATTTCGTATTCCTTGACAAATGTCATTACAGCACCACTGAGGCTTTGATCAACCCCCTCTTTGCTGTCACTTCCTGCTTTAGATGGCCGTGGTCCGTGGCTAAGGGGAATCCTATTAAAGGGACTCCTAATGCCAGACATGTGTGGCGCTGAGAT
The DNA here is from genome assembly GCF_023373465.1 of Oncorhynchus keta. Classification (NCBI taxonomy): domain Eukaryota; kingdom Metazoa; phylum Chordata; class Actinopteri; order Salmoniformes; family Salmonidae; genus Oncorhynchus; species Oncorhynchus keta. The sequence continues at coordinate 28,417,052 of NC_068447.1, forward strand.
ATGCAACACGGCCCGCAGCACACCACCCACTACCTGCTACTGCTCCCAGGATGGAGGGATGGATGGAGAGGGAGAGAGAGGAGGCTGGTCTCTCTCTTGGGTCTATCCACACTGTCATCACCGCCACCCCCCCTGGTGCAGATAAACTCCTCTTAGTCTCTCTCTGTTTCTCCTTTTCATTTTCTAAATATTCACTTCTTACTCACACGCTCTCTCTCATTCACTCTTTCCCCCCATCGCTGTTCCTCTCTATTTATTCTGTATCATCCTGCTCCCACGCTGTCACTGTTGTAGAGAGCAGGCAATGACTGTTTGAATTCAGTGATGTCCCTTAACACTGTTTTCCACATAGCTGTTGCCAAAGTGAGGTCAATACAGAAATGGTTTGTCAAGATGGAAGTGTGGAAGAACTTTACTGGCCTTCACAAAGCCCTGACCTCAAACCCATCGAACACCTTTGGGATGAATTGGAACTCCGACTATGAGCCAGGTCAAACTGACCTCACTAATGCTCTTGTGACTGAATGGGAGCAAGTCCCCGCAGCATTGTTCCAAAATGTTGTTGAAAGCCTTCCCAGAAGAGTGGAGGCTGTTATTGCAGCAAAGGGGGGACCAACTCCATATTAATGCCCTTGATTTGAAATGAGATGTTCGAATCTGGAGGTGTCCACATACTTTTGGTAATGTATGATAATAACAAAACAACAACTGATGGCATTAGCTAATTTCTGTAGCTAGTCAGCAACGCTAAAGGAATTGCAAATTAGTTAGCATAGCTGGCTAAAAGTGATGAGGCAAGCAAACACGTTCCTCACCCACTAGGAATGTACTGTATTTCCTCCAATGTTATTATGAAAAGGTGCCTCAGTCTCAAAGCACACATTTTCTGGAAACTTGTGGGAGGACTGCTGATGACGTCACCTACTGTATGCGCTTTTGGTCGCCTGATTATGTCCAGACTGAGGGGAAGTCAGCACACAGTGCATCCCTGACCACCTCCTGAACTAGTCAGAAATACTGAAATATTAATTTACGTAAGTATTCACAACCCTGGATCAATACCTTTGGCGGCGATTACAACTTTGAGTCGTCGTGTCTATGTCTATATCAGCTTTGAGTCGTCGTGTCTGTCTATATCAGCTTTGAGTCGTCGTGTCTATGTCTATATCCGCTTTGAGTCGTTGTGTCTATGTCTATATCAGCTTTGAGTCATCGTGTCTATGTCTATATCAGCTTTGAGTCGTCGTGTCTATATCAGCTTTGAGTCGTCGTGTCTGTCTATATCAGCTTTGAGTCATCGTGTCTATGTCTATATCAGCTTTGAGTCATCGTGTCTATGTCTATATCAGCTTTGAGTCGTCGTGTCTATGTCTATATCAGTTTTGAGTCGTTGTGTCTATGTCTATATCAGCTTTGAGTCGTCGTGTCTATGTCTATATCAGCTTTGAGTCGTCGTGTCTATGTCTATATCAGCTTTGAGTCGTCATGTCTATGTCTATATCAGCTTTGAGTCGTTGTGTCTATATCAGCTTTGAGTCGTCGTGTCTATATCAGCTTTGAGTCGTCGTGTCTATATCAGCTTTGAGTCGTCGTGTCTATATCAGCTTTGAGTCGTCGTGTCTATATCAGCTTTGAGTCGTCGTGTCTGTCTATATCAGCTTTGAGTCGTCGTGTCTATGTCTATATCAGCTTTGAGTCATCGTGTCTATGTCTATATCAGCTTTGAGTCGTCGTGTCTATATCAGCTTTGAGTCGTCGTGTCTATATCAGCTTTGAGTCGTCGTGTCTATATCAGCTTTGAGTCGTCGTGTCTATATCAGCTTTGAGTCGTCGTGTCTATGTCTATATCAGCTTTGAGTCATCGTGTCTATGTCTATATCAGCTTTGAGTCGTCGTGTCTATATCAGCTTTGAGTCGTCGTGTCTATATCAGCTTTGAGTCGTCGTGTCTATGTCTATATCAGCTTTGAGTCGTCGTGTCTATGTCTATATCAGCTTTGAGTCGTCGTGTCTATGTCTATATCAGCTTTGAGTCGTCGTGTCTATGTCTATATCAGCTTTGAGTCGTCATGTCTATGTCTATATCAGCTTTGAGTCGTTGTGTCTATATCAGCTTTGAGTCGTCGTGTCTATATCAGCTTTGAGTCGTCGTGTCTATATCAGCTTTGAGTCGTCGTGTCTATATCAGCTTTGAGTCGTCGTGTCTATATCAGCTTTGAGTCGTCGTGTCTGTCTATATCAGCTTTGAGTCGTCGTGTCTATGTCTATATCAGCTTTGAGTCATCGTGTCTATGTCTATATCAGCTTTGAGTCGTCGTGTCTATATCAGCTTTGAGTCGTCGTGTCTATATCAGCTTTGAGTCGTCGTGTCTATATCAGCTTTGAGTCGTCGTGTCTATGTCTATATCAGCTTTGAGTCATCGTGTCTATGTCTATATCAGCTTTGAGTCGTCTTGTCTATATCAGCTTTGAGTCGTCGTGTCTATATCAGCTTTGAGTCGTCGTGTCTATGTCTATATCAGCTTTGAGTCGTCGTGTCTATGTCTATATCAGCTTTGAGTCGTCGTGTCTATGTCTATATCAGCTTTGAGTCGTCGTGTCTATGTCTATATCAGCTTTGAGTCGTCGTGTCTATATCAGCTTTGAGTCTTCGTGTCTATATCAGCTTTGAGTCTTCGTGTCTATATCAGCTTTGAGTCGTCGTGTCTATATCAGCTTTGAGTCGTCGTGTCTATATCAGCTTTGAGTCGTCGTGTCTATATCAGCTTTGAGTCGTCGTGTCTATATCAGCTTTGAGTCGTCGTGTCTATATCAGCTTTGAGTCGTCGTGTCTATATCAGCTTTGAGTCGTCGTGTCTATATCAGCTTTGAGTCGTCGTGTCTAAGTCTATATCAGCTTTGAGTCGTCGTGTCTATATCAGCTTTGAGTCGTCGTGTCTATGTCTATATTAGCTTTGAGTCGTCGTGTCTATGTCTATATCAGCTTTGAGTCGTTGTAGGTATGTCTATATCAGCTTTGCACATCTGTATTTAGGGATTTTCTTCCATTCTTCCTTGCAGTTCGGGGAAGGCCCTTTCTGTTTCAGCTTGACAATGCCGCTGTGCATAAATCGAGATCCATACAGAAATGGTTTGTCGAGATCCGTGTGGAAGAACTTGACTGACCTGCACAGATTCTTGACCTCAACCCCATCGAATACTTTTGGGATTAATTAGAATGCCGAATGCGAGCCATGCCTAATCGCCCAAGATCAGTGCCCGACCTCACTAATGCTCTTGTTGCTGAATGGAAGCAAGTCCCCGCAGCAATGTTCCAACATCTAGTGGAAAGCCTTCCCAGAAGAGTGGATGCTGTTATAGCGGCAAAGGGGGGACCAACTCCATATTAATGTCCATGATTTTGGAATGAGATGTTTGACGAGCAGGTGTCCACATACTTTTGGTCATGTAGTGTATTTCTGTTTTAGATTTTCAACCATTTTTTTCACTTTGTCGTGATGGGGTATGGGATGGGGGAGAAAAACACTTTTAATATTTAACTTAATTTAGAATTCAGGCTGTAACACAACAAAATGTGGAATAAGTCAATGGGTATGAATACTTTCTGAAGGCACTGTATAAATCAGAAAATCAGTATTGCAGCCTTGCTGATAACACTGTAATACTGGTATTGATGTGTGTGTTGTGGTAAGGTTAATTGAAAAATCTAGTTTTCCTGAAGAAGGGAAGTGGGAGATAAGAGAGAAGGAGTTGTTGTTCGGCGATTGTGGTTGAACTTCAAGGAGGATTATTCACTATTTCTGTCCAGGACGACATGTCTTCTGTCTCACCTCAGTCACCATGCTGCCTCGGTGCTGCAGATAGGCTACTGTGTGGATCCCAAATCACGTCCTATTCCCTATATGGTGCACTACTTTTGACCAGGTCCCTGCTCATAAGTAGTGCACTAAGTAATAGGGTGCAATTTCAGACACATGCACAGTCTTTTGTTATTACTTCCCTTGTTCCTCTATGTCTTGCATGGAATAGTAGTGGTTTTAGATTGAATTACCATGATTTGGTTGTTGTATGGTTTTGCTGATGTTTCACAAATGATTAGAACAAGCCTCTACATACGGTATACATGTTGTCACAACCTCCCTCCCTCTCCCTCTGTTCCTCCCTTTCCCTCCAGGAGGTGAAGGAGGTGTTGGATGAAATCCTTCGCTCATGATCCAGTCATTTGTCACTGTGGAGTGGCGGGAGGGGTGCGAGAGAGGGGCGCGAGAGAGGGGCGAGAGGGGGGCTAGGGACGTCATCGACACCCTGTTCTCGTCTCTCCAGCTGCCTGATGCTGGCAACAGGATTAAGATTACACGCTGTCTCTGAAATTCCATAAATCCCTCTGCATTTTATTGTGTGGCTGAGTCTCAAATGGTTCCCTATGTAGTGCACAACTTTTTTTTTTACATAGGACTCTGTGCACTATATAAGGAGTAGGGTGCCATTTGCGACACATCCTGTGTCTCCTCCTTGTGGGCTAGTCAGTCACATGGACCAGCAGGCACAGAGCACACTAGTCTCCCTGGCTGGGCTGCCTCAAGTCTATCAGCATTACAGTACAGCAATGTTGGGCTAGCATCAGTCTCTGGACCTGTGTGTTTTTACAGCATGCGTGTGTATGTGCAGTATTTAGCATCAGACATCCCATGTTGTCAGGGTATAGCTTTCCAGACTGGGTTCTGGTCTATCATGGCCGTCGCATGTGGTTTAGTTTCCTTCCACAGCTGGAGCTTTACTGTGTCATTAGTGTGTAATCCTCTCTTTTTATCACTCTTTCACACCCTCATTCTCACTCTCACTGTCTGGCACCATCTGTGGTTACCACTTCTTTGCTGTACCAACTTCCTCTAAGTCTCCTGCATCTCTTCCTCTCTCATCCTCTCTCTCTCTCTCTGAATTCAATTCAATTCAAGGGGCTTTATTGGCATGGGAAACATGTGTTAACATTGCCAAAGCATTTGAGGTAGATAATATACAAAAGTGAAATAAACAATACAAATTAACAGCAAACATTACGCATACAGAAGTTTCAAAACAATAAAGACATTACAAATGTCATATTACGTATATCTACAGTGTTGCAACGATGTACAAATGGTTAAGGGTACACAAGGGAAAATAAATAAGCATAAATATGGGTTGTATTTACAATGATGTTTGTTCTTCACTGGTTGCCTTTTTCTTGTGGCAACAGGTCACAAATCTTGCTGCTGTGATGGCACACTGTGGAATTTCACCCAGTAGATATGGGAGTTTAGGGTTTCTCTCTCTCTCTCTCTCTCTCTCTCTCTCTCTCTCTCTCTCTCTCTATTCTCTGTGACTAATGCTTCTAAGGTCTGATGAGAGCAGCTGTACAAATGTGATGAATCATGAAATGGTGGTGTCCAGTATCAGCTCTAGCAGCAGCGCTGTGCTTCGGTGCAGATCTGCTGGCCTCAGCTAAACCCTTTGATGGAGTGCAGTGTAGGGAGGGGAGAGGGGAGAGGGAGAGGGGAGAGGAGATGGAGGGAGAGGGGAGAGGAGATGGAGGGAGAGGGGAGAGGAGATGGAGGGAGAGGGGAGAGGAGATGGAGGGAGAGGGGAGAGGAGAGGGAGGGAGGGGATTAAGTTTCTCCCATGTCGCTGCTGGCAACTCTCCTCCATCCGAAGGCCTACAAGACGTGTTGTACACTTTATATTGTGACCAGTCAAAGGATGAAGACAGAGCAGACAGAGCAAGGACCCAAGGGAGTGTGTGTGGGTACTGCAAGGGAGTGTGTGTGAGTACTGCGAGGGAGTGTGTGTGGGTACTGCAAGGGAGTGTGTGTGAGTACTGCGAGGGAGTGTGTGTGGGTACTGCAAGGGAGTGTGTGTGGGTACTGCGAGGGAGTGTGTGGGTACTGCTGTACCCACACTGCTACTACATGGTCATGTGAGGGTCATTCAACTTTTATGAAGCCGTGCTGAGCAACACAAAACATGACACCCACTGGTAATATCTACACGGCAGAGTTATGTGACATCATATTCTCCTGGTGACCCTGATAACCGTGTTGGGTAAACACTTACTCTACCTCCAGCACTACGTAGCTCACAACTTCACATTCACAGTACATTCACAGTACATTCACAGGACTCAGATTTTCCTTCACTTTTTGCTTATCTTAACCAAATGTAATATATCTCTTCTCCTCGTCTACTCTGAGTGTATTTACATATAACGGAACATTTTTGTAACAAACCAATGACAAAATACCTTAATGTCGCTGTCTGTGTTTGTGCCAGCAGCCAGGTTGTCATTTTGTACCTCCTCTCTTTCCTAGTCGAATTGCCTGATAATGATGACAAGACAGTTTAAGAGTGACTAGGGGTTATCTTTGGGTTCTTTGGGAAACTATTGAACAAATATACATGTATTTGTGGTCTGTCATTACCCTTGAACCAGTTAACAATACACTTTATTTGTATATCATAATTCATACAGAGACAATAGCTGAAGGTCAAGTACTCTACATTTCCCATGCAGTTTGTTTCTCTCATGTATTTCCTCATAATTCCTTACTATTCATCTCTCTCTCTCTCTCTCTCTCTCTCTCTCTCTCTCTCTCTCTCTCTCTCTCTCTCTCTCCCCCTCAACTGTCTCCCCTCTCCTCTCCTCTCCTCTCTCTCTCTCTCTCTCTCTCTCTCTCTCTCTCTCTCTCTCTCTCTCTCTCTCTCTCTCTCTCTCTCTCTCTCTCTCTCTCTCCCTCAACTCTCTCCCTCTCCTCTCTCTCTCTCTCTCTCTCTCTCCCTCAACTCTCTCCCTCTCCTCTCTCTCTCTCTCTCTCTCTCTCTCTCTCTCTCTCTCTCTCTCTCTCTCTCTCTCCCCTCAACTCTCTCCCTCTCCTCTCCCCCTCTCTCTCTCTCTCTCTCTCCCTCAACTCTCTCCCTCTCCTCTCTCTCTCTCTCTCTCTCTCTCTCTCTCTCTCTCTCTCTCTCTCTCTCTCCCCCTCAACTCTCTCCCTCTCCTCTCCCCCTCTCTCTCTCTCTCTCTCCCCCTCAACTCTCTCTCTCTCCCCCTCAACTCTCTCTCTCTCTCTCTCCCCCTCAACTCTCTCCCTCTCCTCTCCTCTCCTCTCCTCTCCTCTCTCTCTCTCTCTCTCTCTCTCTCTCTCTCTCTCTCTCTCTCTCTCTCTCTCTCCCCTCTCCCACTCAACTCTCTCCCTCTCCTCTCTCTCTCTCTCACTTCAAAGAGACCTGTCATTGCTCCTTATCCACATTATAGAACTTTACACCACTATAGAAATGCTGGGTCTTCTTTTATTTGAGGTGTATGTACTAGGCAAATAAGATAGTTTGATCCCTTTTCTAACCTAACTTACACACTGACTTAACTCTCACTATGGTATTACATACTCAAGAGGACTGAGAGACAGAGCATAGGCCACCGATATGAGAGAAAATGATTTATTCTCTGCTTGGCATGGAAACACATTCATAGTCCTACTCTGTGTCTTAACTATATAGACCACAGTAGAGTCATGGTGCCAGATCAGAAGTGTATATTCTTGTTCCTCTCTCAGGACCATAGACACCCACTACTCAATGAAGCGGGTCACAGGCAGCCAGTTCTGAAGTCTCAGTCAACCACTGTAGTGGGAAGAGAAGCTCTTTGTGGGTAACTGCATTAGTGGCACTTTAACCCTTAGCAGAAGAGAGAGTGAGTGTGTGAGAAAAAGTGCAAACAAGATTGAGAGAGTTAGAGCAAAAAATAAAGATTGAGGGTAAAGGAGAGATGTGTGTGTGCGTGTGGGTGGGTGCGTTCCTTTCGTACGGCATTACGTTTATAGGGCCTTGTGGAGTTCTACCGTTTCTCTCTCCCAGCTGTGTGAACAGACACAAGTCCTCCTTTCTCGAGGATCAGAAACACTGCCCTCACCTTGGGTTACCACCACCAGTGATTACAAAGACAGTCTCTTTCACCTCCTTTCTCTGAGAACAGTCTTTATAAGATCATGATTTGGTAGGAGTTCAAGTGATGCATTTCAACGTTAGTTGTGTGGAGGATATTGCACCATGGATGGCCAAGTTAATATAGGTGAAGAGAGCATTAGAGAGGAAAGGAAGAAAAGAGACAAATCTGAAGAAGAAAAATTAACAATAGAATTGAAATTGGGAAGTAGAGGATAATAAAAATAGGAGAGCGATTGAGAGAGGTTGAACAAATCCGGGGGAAAGGCAGAAATAGAAAATGAGCCAAAAGGGAATGGAGCTTTTAGGGAAAAGGATAGAGGAGAAGAGAGAGAGAAGGAGAGCTGGAGAGAGATGTCGAAGGAGCCTTAAACCCTAGAATGGCAGGAGAGAGAGAGCAGGAGAGGGAGGAGCAGTGATCTGCGAAATGGCTTTCCAGCTCTAATATGCATAGGGCTGTTCCACCGTTCCTCTCTATGGATCTCCCTCTCTCCCTCGTTCCTTCCTTCCTTCCTTAATTTAATTCCTCCCTGCCTTCCTCCCTCCCAGAGACCAGCAGGCCACTCAGGGACCGGTCCTCTGGAGCTGGTCCACTGAAGCTGCCTCTAGTAGCAGGCAACGCTAGCTGATAACTAGCCCAGATAGCCATGTAACTATATCCCAGGTGAGCATTTACAGGGATATAGGACAGAGGGAGGGGCGCAGAGGAGGGGGACACATGAAGAGATGGGTTCTGCATCACTGTAACACCGCATGAGACTCTACACTCTGCTTTGGTCCACTTTACAATTGTGCTCGACAGGGGGATTGATAATGAGTAGTCGTGTCAATGGGATGGAGGCCGTGCTTCTAGCAGATGAGGTTTGACGGATGGTGGTACAGTAGCTATGGGGAACTGGGCCGTGGTTACCTACCACGGAGTGGAGAGGCAGTGTGGATGGAAGTCAATAACTCACTCTGGCTCTGAGAGGCTCATCAAGAGGTTCATCAAGAGCTTGGCTGGGTAGAAGGAAGCAATCCCACTGGGATTTGACTTCCTCTGTCATAAGACTCTGATTTACTTTCTCGTCTGCGTCCCAAATGGCACCATATTCCCAATAGTGCACTACTTTTGACTAGGGCCCATCTCCCTCAATTCTTCCTTCTTCTTTGTCTGTCCATCTTCCTTTATTCTTCTCATCACTCTTGCTCTATTTAGTCCTTTCTCCTCACCCTCCACCACTTCTCTCCCATCGTTTCTGTCATTCCTTCTCTTCCTTCTCATCGTCTTTTCCCAATGGGCCTCTCCGGTTCTCTTCTTCTTCCTCTGGTCGGCCCTGTGCTGACTGTACCTCCATTTTGTGGCGTTGTGCTGTAGTGTAGTGGATTGTCGTGTAGTGTTCTGTTGTGTAGTGTGCTGTAGTGTAGAGGACTGGATTTTAGTGTTGTGTAGTGTGCTGTAGTGTAGTGAGCTGTAGTGTAGTGTAGTGTGCTGTAGTGTAGTGATCTGTAGTGTAGTGTAGTGTGCTGTAGTGTAGTGAGCTCTAGTGTAGTATGCTGCAGTGTAGTGTAGTGGATTGCAGTGTAGTGTAGTGTGCTGTAGTGTAGTGTGATGCAGTGGATTGTAGTGTAGTATGTAGTGTGCTGTAGTGTAGTGTATTGTGCTGCAGTGGAATGTAGGGTAGTGTAGTGTATTGTATTATACTGTAGTGGAGTGTAGGGTACTGTAGTGTAGTGGAGTGTCTTGTAGTGGAGTGTAGGGTAGTGTATTGTGCTGTGATGGAGTATAGGGTAGGGTAGTGTAGTGTAATGCATTGTGCTATAGTGTAGTGTATTGTGCTGTGGTGGAGTGTAGGGTAGTGTAGTATAGTATATTGTGCTGTAGTGTAGTGTGCTGTGCTGTAGTATAGTGTGTTGTGCTGTGCTGTAGTGTAGTGTATTGTGCTGTAGTGTATTGTGCTGTAGTGGAGTGTAGGGTACTGTAGTGGAGTGTATTGTGCTGTGGTGGAGTGTAGGGTACTGTAGTGTATTGTGCTGTAGTGGAGTGTAGGGTACTGTAGTGTATTGTGCTGTAGTGGAGTGTAGGGTACTGTAGTGTATTGTGCTGTAGTGGAGTGTATTGTGCTGTAGTGGAGTGTATTGTGCTGTAGTGGAGTGTAGGGTACTGTAGTGTATTGTGCTGTAGTGGAGTGTAGGGTACTGTAGTGTATTGTGCTGTAGTGGAGTGTAGGGTACTGTAGTGGAGTGTATTGTGCTGTGGTGGAGTGTAGGGTACTGTAGTGTATTGTGCTGTAGTGGAGTGTAGGGTACTGTAGTGTATTGTGCTGTAGTGGAGTGTAGGGTACTGTAGTGTATTGTGCTGTAGTGGAGTGTAGGGTACTGTAGTGGAGTGTATTGTGCTGTAGTGGAGTGTAGGGTACTGTAGTGTATTGTGCTGTAGTGGAGTGTAGGGTACTGTAGTGTATTGTGCTGTAGTGGAGTGTAGGGTACTGTAGTGGAGTGTATTGTGCTGTAGTGGAGTGTAGGGTACTGTAGTGTATTGTGCTGTAGTGGAGTGTAGGGTACTGTAGTGTATTGTGCTGTAGTGGAGTGTAGGGTACTGTAGTGGAGTGTATTGTGCTGTGGTGGAGTGTAGGGTACTGTAGTGTATTGTGCTGTAGTGGAGTGTAGGGTACTGTAGTGTATTGTGCTGTAGTGGAGTGTAGGGTACTGTAGTGGAGTGTATTGTGCTGTGGTGGAGTGTAGGGTACTGTAGTGTATTGTGCTGTAGTGGAGTGTAGGGTACTGTAGTGTATTGTGCTGTAGTGTATTGTGCTGTAGTGGAGTGTAGGGTACTGTAGTGGAGTGTATTGTGCTGTGGTGGAGTGTAGGGTACTGTAGTGTATTGTACTGTAGTGGAGTGTATTGTGCTGTGGTGGAGTGTAGGGTACTGTAGTGTATTGTGCTGTAGTGGAGTGTAGGGTACTGTAGTGTATTGTGCTGTAGTGTAGTGTAGGGTACTGTAGTGGAGTGTATTGTGCTGTGGTGGAGTGTAGGGTACTGTAGTGTATTGTACTGTAGTGGAGTGTATTGTGCTGTGGTGGAGTGTGCGGTAGTGTAGTGTATTGTGCTATAGTGTCGTGTAGTATGTTGTGCTGTAGTGTAATATAGTGTATTGTGCTGTAGTGTATTGTGTTGTAGTGGAGTGTAGGGTAGGGTACTGTAGTGTAGTGTATTGTGCTGTGGTGGAGTGTAGGGCACGGTGGTGTAGTATAGTGTATTGTGCTGCAGTGGAGTGTAGGGTACTGTAGTGGAGTGTATTGTGCTGTGGTGGAGTGTAGGGTACTGTAGTGTATTGTGCTGTAGTGGAGTGTAGGGTACTGTAGTGTATTGTGCTGTAGTGGAGTGTAGGGTACTGTAGTGTATTGTGCTGTAGTGGAGTGTATTGTGCTGTAGTGGAGTGTATTGTGCTGTAGTGGAGTGTAGGGTACTGTAGTGTATTGTGCTGTAGTGGAGTGTAGGGTACTGTAGTGTATTGTGCTGTAGTGGAGTGTAGGGTACTGTAGTGGAGTGTATTGTGCTGTGGTGGAGTGTAGGGTACTGTAGTGTATTGTGCTGTAGTGGAGTGTAGGGTACTGTAGTGTATTGTGCTGTAGTGGAGTGTAGGGTACTGTAGTGTATTGTGCTGTAGTGGAGTGTAGGGTACTGTAGTGGAGTGTATTGTGCTGTAGTGGAGTGTAGGGTACTGTAGTGTATTGTGCTGTAGTGGAGTGTAGGGTACTGTAGTGTATTGTGCTGTAGTGGAGTGTAGGGTACTGTAGTGGAGTGTATTGTGCTGTAGTGGAGTGTAGGGTACTGTAGTGTATTGTGCTGTAGTGGAGTGTAGGGTACTGTAGTGTATTGTGCTGTAGTGGAGTGTAGGGTACTGTAGTGGAGTGTATTGTGCTGTGGTGGAGTGTAGGGTACTGTAGTGTATTGTGCTGTAGTGGAGTGTAGGGTACTGTAGTGTATTGTGCTGTAGTGGAGTGTAGGGTACTGTAGTGGAGTGTATTGTGCTGTGGTGGAGTGTAGGGTACTGTAGTGTATTGTGCTGTAGTGGAGTGTAGGGTACTGTAGTGTATTGTGCTGTAGTGTATTGTGCTGTAGTGGAGTGTAGGGTACTGTAGTGGAGTGTATTGTGCTGTGGTGGAGTGTAGGGTACTGTAGTGTATTGTACTGTAGTGGAGTGTATTGTGCTGTGGTGGAATGTAGGGTACTGTAGTGTATTGTGCTGTAGTGGAGTGTAGGGTACTGTAGTGTATTGTGCTGTAGTGTAGTGTAGGGTACTGTAGTGGTGGAGTGTATTGTGCTGTGGTGGAGTGTAGGGTACTGTAGTGTATTGTACTGTAGTGGAGTGTATTGTGCTGTGGTGGAGTGTGCGGTAGTGTAGTGTATTGTGCTATAGTGTCGTGTAGTATGTTGTGCTGTAGTGTAATATAGTGTATTGTGCTGTAGTGTATTGTGTTGTAGTGGAGTGTAGGGTAGGGTACTGTAGTGTAGTGTATTGTGCTGTGGTGGAGTGTAGGGCACGGTGGTGTAGTATAGTGTATTGTGCTGCAGTGGAGTGTAGGGTACTGTAGCATAGTGTAGTATAGTGTATTGTGCTGTAGTGTAGTGTGTTGTAGTGTGCTGTAGTGTAGCATAGTGTATTGTGCTGTAGTGGAGTGTAGGGTACTGTAGTGTAGTGTAGTATAGTGCACTGTGCTGTAGTGTAGTGTAGGGTACTGTAGTATAGTGTAGTATAGTGCACTGTGCTGTAGTGTAGTGTAGGGTACTGTAGTGTAGTATAGTGTATTGTGCTGTAGTGTAGTGTGTTGTACTGTAGTGTAGTATAGTGTATTGTGCTGTAGTGGAGTGTAGGGTACTGTAGTATAGTGTAGTATAGTGTAGTACAGTACCCACCTCTTTAAGGAATACCTAGGATAGGATAAGTAATCCTTCTCACCCCCCTAAAATATTTAGATGCACTATTGTAAAGTGGCTGTTCCACTGGATGTCATAAGGTGAATGCACCAATTTGTAAGTCGCTCTGGATAAGAGCGTCTGCTAAATGACTTAAATGTAAATGTAAAATGTTGTAGTGTAGTGTAGGGTACTGTAGTGTAGTGTATTGTGCTGTAGTGTAGTGTGTTGCACTGTAGTGTAGTGTAGTATAGTGTATTGTGCTGTGGTGGAGTGTAGGGTACTGTAGTGTAGTGTAGTATAGTGTATTGTGCTGTAGTGGAGTGTAGGGTACTGTAGTATAGTGTAGTATAGTGTATTGTGCTGTAGTGTAGTGTAGTGTGTTGTGCTGTTGTGTAGTGTATTGTACTGTACTGTAGTGTAGTGTAGTGTGTTGTGCTGTTGTGTAGTGTATTGTACTGTACTGTAGTGTAGTGTAGTGTGTTGTGCTGTTGTGTAGTGTATTGTACTGTAGTGTAGTGTAGTGTGCTGTAGTGGAGTGTAGTGTAGCGTATTGTGCTGTAGTGTAGTGTAGTGTGTTGTGCTGTTGTGTAGTGTATTGTACTGTACTGTAGTGTAGTGTAGTGTGTTGTGCTGTTGTGTAGTGTATTGTACTGTAGTGTAGTGTAGTGTGCTGTAGTGGAGTGTAGTGTGTTGTGCTGTTGTGTAGTGTATTGTACTGTAGTGTAGTGTAGTGTAGTGTGTTGTGCTGTAGTGGAGTGTAGCGTATTGTGCTGTAGTGGAGTGTAGTGGAGTGTGTTGTGCTGTTGTGTAGTGTATTGTACTGTAGTGTAGTGTAGTGTGTTGTGCTGTAGTGGAGTGTAGTGTAGCGTATTGTGCTGTAGTGGAGTGTAGTGGAGTGTATGGTAGTGTAGTGTATTGTGCTGTAGTGTAGGGTAGTGTAGTGTATTGTGCTGTTGTGTAGTGTATTGTAGTGTAGTGTAGTGTACTGTAGTGTAGTGTATTGTGCTGTAGTGGAGTGTAGGGTAGTGTAGTGTATTGTGCTGTAGTGTAGTGTGTTGTGCTGTAGTTTAGTGTAGAGGATTTCAGTGTAGTATAGTGTCTATTAGTGTGCTATAGTGTAGTGAGCTGTAGTGTAGTGTAGTGTAATGTGCTGTAGTGTAGTGTAGTGTAGTGGATTGCAATGTAGTCTGCTGTAGTGTAGGGTTGTGTAGTGGATTTTAGTGTAGTCTGCTGTAGTATAGTGTAGTGGATTGCAATGTAGTGTAGTGTGCTTTAGTGTAGTGTAATGTGCTGTCATGTAGTGTTCTTTAGTGTAGTGCAGTGTGCTGTAGTGTAGTGTAGTGTGGTGTGATGTAATGTACTGTGGTGGATTGTAGTGTACTGTAGTGGATTGTAGTGTAGTGTGCTTTAGTGTAGTGTAGTGTGCTGTAGTGCAGTGTCTTGTGGTGTGGTGTAGTGTACTGTAGTGTATTGTGCTGTAGTGAAGTGCAGGGTAGTGTAGAGTATTATAGTGTAGTGTAGGCCTAGTGTGGTGTAGTGTGCTGTAGTGGAGTGTAAGATACTGCAGTGTATTGTGCTGTAGTGTAGTGTATTGTGCTGTAGTGAAGTGCAGGGTAGTGTAGATTATTATAGTGTAGTGTAGGCCTAGTGTAGTGTAGTGTGCTGTAGTGTAATATAGTGTGCTGTACTGTTGTGTAGTGTTTTGTAGTGACAGAGAGTGTGCTATAGTGTAGTGTAGTATTGTGTAGCCCTAGTGTAGTGTAGGGTAGTGTAGTGCAGTGTAGTATAGTCTAGGCCTAGTGTAGGGTAGGGTAGGGTAGGGTAGTGTAGTGTGGTGTAGTGTAGATTAGGGTAGTGTGGTGTAGGGTAGAGTAGTGTAGTGTAGTGTAGTATAGTGTAGACCTAGTGTAGTGTAGATTAGGGTAGTGTGGTGTAGGGTAGGGTAGTATAGTGTGGTGTAGTGTAGAGCAGTGTAGTGTGGTGTAGGGTAGAGTAGAGTAGTGTAGGGTAGTGTAGTGTAGGGTAGTGTAGTGTAGAGTAGTGTAGTGTAGTATAGTGTAGACCTAGTGTAGTGTAGATTAGGGTAGTGTGGTGTCGGGTAGGGTAGGGTAGTATAGTGTGGTGTAGTGTAGAGCAGTGTAGTGTGGTGTAGGGTAGAGTAGAGTAGTGTAGGGTAGTGTAGTGTAGTGTAGTATAGTGTAGACCTAGTGTAGTGTAGATTAGGGTAGTGTGGTGTCGGGTAGAGTAGTGTAGAGTAGTGTAGAGTAGTGTAGTGTAGTGTGCTTTAGTGTAGTGTAATGTGCTGTCATGTAGTGTTCTTTAGTGTAGTGCAGTGTGCTGTAGTGTAGTGTGGTGTGATGTAATGTACTGTGGTGGATTGTAGTGTACTGTAGTGGATTGTAGTGTAGTGTGCTTTAGTGTAGTGCAGTGTGCTGTAGTGTGGTGTAGTGTACTGTGCTGTAGTGAAGTGTAGGGTAGTGTAGAGTATTATAGTGTAGTGTAGGCCTAGTGTGGTGTAGTGTGCTGTAGTGGAGTGTAAGATACTGCAGTGTATTGTGCTGTAGTGTAGTGTATTGTGCTGTAGTGGAGTGTAGGGTAGGGTAGGGTAGTGTAGGCCTAGTGTAGTGTAGTGTGCTGTAGTGTAATATAGTTTGCTGTACTGTTGTGTAGTGTTTTGTAGTGACAGAGAGTGTGCTATAGTGTAGTGTAGTATTGTGTAGC
Organism: Oncorhynchus keta; assembly: GCF_023373465.1. Taxonomy (NCBI): domain Eukaryota; kingdom Metazoa; phylum Chordata; class Actinopteri; order Salmoniformes; family Salmonidae; genus Oncorhynchus; species Oncorhynchus keta. Next base: position 28,432,645 of record NC_068447.1, read on the forward strand.
CCTAGTGTAGTGTAGGGTAGTGTAGTGCAGTGTAGTGCAGTGTAGTATAGTATAGTCTAGGCCTAATGTAGGGTAGGGTAGGGTAGGGTAGTGTAGTGTAGTGTGGTGTAGTGTAGATTAGGGTAGTGTGGTGTAGGGTAGAGTAGTGTAGTGTAGTATAGTGTAGACCTAGTGTAGTGTAGATTAGGGTAGTGTGGTGTAGGGTAGGGTAGTATAGTGTGGTGTAGTGTAGAGCAGTGTAGTGTGGTGTAGGGTAGAGTAGAGTAGTGTAGTGTAGGGTAGTGTAGGGTAGAGTAGTGTAGTATAGTGTAGACCTAGTGTAGTGTAGATTAGGGTAGTGTGGTGTAGGGCAGGGTAGTATAGTGTGGTGTAGTGTAGAGCAGTGTAGTGTGGTGTAGGGTAGTGTAGGGTAGTGTAGTGTAGAGTAGTGTAGTGTAGTATAGTGTAGACCTAGTGTAGTGTAGATTAGGGTAGTGTGGTGTCGGGTAGGGTAGTATAGTGTGGTGTAGTGTAGAGCAGTGTAGTGTGGTGTAGGGTAGAGTAGAGTAGTGTAGGGTAGTGTAGTGTGGTGTAGGGTAGAGTAGTGTAGTGTAGTATAGTGTAGACCTAGTGTAGTGTAGATTAGGGTAGTGTGGTGTAGGGTAGGGTAGTATAGTGTGGTGTAGTGTAGAGCAGTGTAGTGTGGTGTAGGGTAGAGTAGTGTAGTGTAGGGTAGTGTAGGGTAGAGTAGTGTAGTATAGTGTAGACCTAGTGTAGTGTAGATTAGGGTAGTGTGGTGTAGGGCAGGGTAGTATAGTGTGGTGTAGTGTAGAGCAGTGTAGTGTGGTGTAGGGTAGAGTAGAGTAGTGTAGGGTAGTGTAGTGTAGAGTAGTGTAGTGTAGTATAGTGTAGACCTAGTGTAGTGTAGATTAGGGTAGTGTGGTGTCGGGTAGGGTAGTATAGTGTGGTGTAGTGTAGAGCAGTGTAGTGTGGTGTAGGGTAGAGTAGAGTAGTGTAGGGTAGTGTAGTGTGGTGTAGGGTAGAGTAGTGTAGAGTAGTGTAGTGTAGTATAGTGTAGACCTAGTGTAGTGTAGGGTAGGGCAGTGCAGAGTAGTGTAGGGTGGAGTAGTGTAGTGTGGTGTATTGTACTGTAGTGTAGTGTAAGGTAGAGTAGTGTAGCGTATTGTGCTGTAGTGGAGTGTAGTGGAGTGTATGGTAGTGTAGTGTATTGTGCTGTAGTGTAGGGTAGTGTAGTGTATTGTGCTGTTGTGTAGTGTATTGTAGTGTAGTGTAGTGTAGTGTGCTGTAGTGGAGTGTAGTGTAGCGTATTGTGCTGTAGTGGAGTGTAGTGTAGTGTGTTGTGCTGTTGTGTAGTGTATTGTACTGTAGTGTAGTGTAGTGTAGTGTGTTGTGCTGTTGTGGAGTGTAGTGTAGCGTATTGTGCTGTAGTGGAGTGTAGTGGAGTGTGTTGTGCTGTTGTGTAGTGTATTGTACTGTAGTGTAGTGTAGTGTAGTGTGTTGTGCTGTAGTGGAGTGTAGTGTAGCGTATTGTGCTGTAGTGGAGTGTAGTGGAGTGTATGGTAGTGTAGTGTATTGTGCTGTAGTGTAGGGTAGTGTAGTGTATTGTGCTGTTCTGTATAGTCTAGGCCTAGTGTAGGGTAGGGTAGGGTAGGGTAGGGTAGTGTAGTGTGGTGTAGTGTAGATTAGGGTAGTGTGGTGTAGGGTAGAGTAGTGTAGTGTAGTGTAGTATAGTGTAGACCTAGTGTAGTGTAGATTAGGGTAGTGTGGTGTAGGGTAGGGTAGTATAGTGTGGTGTAGTGTAGAGCAGTGTAGTGTGGTGTAGGGTAGAGTAGAGTAGTGTAGGGTAGTGTAGTGTAGTGTAGGGTAGTGTAGTGTAGAGTAGTGTAGTGTAGTGTAGTATAGTGTAGACCTAGTGTAGTGTAGATTAGGGTAGTGTGGTGTCGGGTAGGGTAGGGTAGTATAGTGTGGTGTAGTGTAGAGCAGTGTAGTGTGGTGTAGGGTAGAGTAGAGTAGTGTAGGGTAGTGTAGTGTAGTGTAGTGTAGGGTAGTGTAGTGTAGTGTAGTGTAGTATAGTGTAGACCTAGTGTAGTGTAGATTAGGGTAGTGTGGTGTCGGGTAGAGTAGTGTAGAGTAGTGTAGAGTAGTGTAGTGTAGTGTGCTTTAGTGTAGTGTAATGTGCTGTCATGTAGTGTTCTTTAGTGTAGTGCAGTGTGCTGTAGTGTAGTGTGGTGTGATGTAATGTACTGTGGTGGATTGTAGTGTACTGTAGTGGATTGTAGTGTAGTGTGCTTTAGTGTAGTGCAGTGTGCTGTAGTGCAGTGTCGTGTGGTGTAGTGTACTGTGCTGTAGTGTAGTGTAGAGTATTATAGTGTAGTGTAGGCCTAGTGTGGTGTAGTGTGCTGTAGTGGAGTGTAAGATACTGCAGTGTATTGTGCTGTAGTGTAGTGTATTGTGCTGTAGTGGAGTGTAGGGTAGGGTAGGGTAGTGTAGGCCTAGTGTAGTGTAGTGTGCTGTAGTGTAATATAGTTTGCTGTACTGTTGTGTAGTGTTTTGTAGTGACAGAGAGTGTGCTATAGTGTAGTGTAGTATTGTGTAGCCCTAGTGTAGTGTAGGGTAGTGTAGTGCAGTGTAGTGCAGTGTAGTATAGTATAGTCTAGGCCTAGTGTAGGGTAGGGTAGGGTAGGGTAGTGTAGTGTGGTGTAGTGTAGATTAGGGTAGTGTGGTGTAGGGTAGAGTAGTGTAGTGTAGTATAGTGTAGACCTAGTGTAGTGTAGATTAGGGTAGTGTGGTGTAGGGTAGGGTAGTATAGTGTGGTGTAGTGTAGAGCAGTGTAGTGTGGTGTAGGGTAGAGTAGAGTAGAGTAGTGTAGTGTAGGGTAGTGTAGGGTAGAGTAGTGTAGTATAGTGTAGACCTAGTGTAGTGTAGATTAGGGTAGTGTGGTGTCGGGTAGGGTAGTATAGTGTGGTGTAGTGTAGAGCAGTGTAGTGTGGTGTAGGGTAGAGTAGAGTAGTGTAGGGTAGTGTAGTGTGGTGTAGGGTAGAGTAGTGTAGAGTAGTGTAGTGTAGTATAGTGTAGACCTAGTGTAGTGTAGGGTAGGGCAGTGCAGGGTAGTGTAGGGTGGAGTAGTGTAGTGTAGTGTGGTGTATTGTACTGTAGTGTAGTGTAAGGTAGAGTAGTGTAGAGTAGTGTAGTGTAGTGTAGTGAAGGGTAGTGTAGTATAGTGTAGACCTAGTGTAGTGTAGGGTAGGGCAGTGCAGGGTAGTGTAGGGTGGAGTAGTGTAGTGTGGTGTATTGTACTGTAGTGTAGTGTAAGGTAGAGTAGTGTAGAGTAGTGTAGTGTAGTGTAGTGAAGGGTAGTGTAGTGCTGCCTGGTCTGGAGAAGCAGCAGTAGTGGCAGTAGAACTGGGGAGGGGATGAAAGTGTGCGCTAGAGCAGAACAATGGAACCCTGGGTAAAAATAGCTCTCTTCCAACTTGAGAGGGGCAGGGGGGGGGGGCTACTTGCTGCGCTACATACTGTACATTACAAAGAGAGGGGGATTGAGAAGTCTATAGTATATGCAGATGTATAATGCACTACATACAAGAGGGGGTGGGGGGCGGAGTAGGGGGATTGAAAAATCTGAATTAAAAACATATATTAATAAAAACATTTACAGAAGCCTAAATTATTGGGGGGTTTAGCTCTACCAGATTTTCAGACATACTATTGGGCTGCAAATTTCAGAGCCCTTCTGTACTGGCTGCAGACTGATCCTACTGGCCCTAGACCACTCTGGGTCCAGATGGAGTCTGAATCGTGTAAACCTGCAGCACTTTCCTCTGTGTTGTGCTCGTCTCTCCCAGTGTCCCTAGGCAAAAGGTGTGTCAACCCAATTGTAAAGCAGTCTCTTAAAATTTGGAATCAGTTCCGTTTAGCCTTTAGCCTCTGAGGCTTTTCTCTATCAGGCCCAATCAATCAGAACATTTTATTTCCTCCATCTATGAATGATGGGGCTTTTGGCAACTGGCACTCACTAGGCCTCTCCTCACTAGCCCAATTATTCTTTGATGATACATTTGCCTCTTTTGCTCAGCTGCAGAAAAAGTTCAACCTCCCCAATCCCACTTTTTCAGCTATCTCCAGACTAGGAACTTTGTCAGAGCTAACACACCTGAATTTCCCCATAGGCCTGCGAATACAGCTATAGAGAGCATCTTGGAGCTGAACAAGCTTCCTCGGGGCGCAATTTCAGATGTATGTGCAATCATTCATGACTTACAGAACCCTTCTTTGGTGCCTTTAAAGACTCGATGGGAAAAGGATTTGTGGGAGGAACTTGGGGAAGACGCTTGGGAATCTGTGCTGTACAGGGTGCACTCGTCCTCTTTTAGCACTAGACACAGCCTCATTCAATTCAAGGTGGTTCACCGTATCCACTGGTCGGGGGCCCAACATGGAAGAATATTCTCTGATTTTGATCCTACCTGTGTCAGATGTAAAGTGGAACCAGCCACACTGTTGCATATGTTTTGGGGCTGTCATAAACGGTCAGGTTTCTGGGAATTAATATTGAAATGTTTCTCTGATATATATGACACTGTTATAGATCCGTCTCCCCTTACAGCCCTTTTTGGAGTACTGCCCATGGGTACCCCCCTATCAAGAATCCAGTCAGACACTGTTGCTTATACAACTCTTTTAGCTAGACGGCTAATACTACAGAACTGGAAGATGGCAGCTCCCCCATCTTATAAATATTGGGTGAGGGATGTGTTGTGCTCTCTGAAACTAGAAAAAAGTCAATTCAATTCACGTGGGAACCCCAAACTGTTTAATGAGGCTTGGGCTCCATTCCGGTCTTACTTTAAACAGTCCATCCTCTGATGGCATTCCAATTAATACTAAAATAAGTCTGTATTTGACCCCCCTATGACTTAAGGGTTGGATGAGCTTTTCTTTGTGTTTTGTCTGGGGGGGCATTAAGGTTGATGTGCTTATTGATTGTGACCTGCGGATGCCTTGTTCATCTTGCCCGGGCAGAGACTGAAGTGTAAGCTTGTTTTTCCCAGTTATTTTTATTTTTACATTTTGTTCACGCCTACATAAAATGATTATTATTCATTTTTTTATTTTAAGGCATTGTAAACGTTTTATTTTTGGTCCAGTGAATGGTTGGTCTGTGGCCGTGACTGTCTGTGAGTGGTTGCATTTCTCCACCCCTATCCCTTGACTGTTTACAGGAACAATGGTGAGGTGTTTGCTCTGTCCCTGTACTATAGATTGCCCTTTAACCTCTGTAGCCTTCTGCCTGGTGTGTTTAACTTGTCTAAAGTATGGTATCTTTAAAGATATTTTTTAATGTATTATTTCTATTTTCTAGTTGAGTATATTATTTATATTGCTTTGTGTTGTCTGTCTGTGTGTGTAAAACTTAATAAACAAACAGTGTTTAAAAAACAACAACATATTAATAGACAAATATCAGCTTCGGCAAATTTTTTAAAAATAATTTAGAACAGTATCTTGCAGGATTCATTAGTTGGAATTGTAAGATTTGTTGCCCTGTCCAATTCTCTGTGTTTGTCATTATAATGGAATCCAGAAAGGACAAAACACTGTCCTCAAACATTTACATTAAAAGGGGCAAAGTTATGGACAAAGACACAAAACATCAACATCAAATTACATATTTTTCTTGATCAAATCACATGGAAAACAATCACTTTTTGTGCAGTATTCATTTACCATCCTTACAAACCACTTCATGTAAGTGTACATTACTGCATTGTAGCCTAAATGCTGGTCAGTTAGGTTTGTACCTGTAGACTTTCCGTCACCATGAAGAAAAACTATGCATAATACAGTAATTGAGTACATTGAAACATCAAGTCGCTTGTGATGTGATGATGTGGATCAGTTGGTAGAGCATGGTGCTTGCTATGCTAGGGTTGTGGGTTCAATTCCCACAGGGGACCTGTATGAAAATGTATGCACTCCAGTTACTCCAGAAACACTGTCTAATGAGAAATAATGAATAGACCTTTTCAGTTTTCATGTAAAAATAAGTTGTATTTGCAAAGTACTTCAATAAACAAAACAAATAAATATATATACATTTATTTTCTACCAAATTGGTAGTTACAGTCTTGTCTCATTGCTGCAACTCACGTACAGACTTGGGAGAGGCGTGCCTCCTCCGAAACACAACACACTGCTTCTTGACACAATGCCCACTTGGAAACCAGCCACACCAATGTGTCGCCATGGGACAAGGACACGCCCGGCCTGCCACATAAGTCGCTGGCGCGCTATGGGACAAAGACACGCCCGGCCTGCCACAGAAGTCGCTGGCGCGCCATGGGACAAGGACACGCCCAGGCCTGCCACAGAAGGCGCTGGCGCGCTATGGGACAAAGACACGCCTGGCCTGCCACAGAAGTCGCTGGCGCGCCATGGGACAAGGACACGCCCGGCCTGCCACAGAAGTCGCTAGCGCGCCATGGGACAAGGACACGCCCGGCCTGCCACAGAAGTCACTAGCGCGCTATGGGACAAAGACACGCCCGGCCTGCCACAGAAGTCGCTAGCGCGCCATGGGACAAGGAAACGCCGGCCTGCCACAGAAGTCGCTGGCGCGCCATGAGACAAGGACACGCCCGGCCTGCCACAGAAGTCACTAGCGCGCTATGGGACAAAGACACGCCCGGCCTGCCACAGAAGTCGTTAGCGCGCCATGGGACAAGGACACGCCCGGCCTGCCACAGAATTCGCTAGCACGCCATGGGACAAGGACACTCCCGGCCTGCCACATAAGTCGCTGGCGCGCTATGGGACAAAGACACGCCCGGCCTGCCACATAAGTCGCTGGCGCGCTATGGGACAAAGACACGCCCGGCCTGCCACAGAAGTCGCTAGCGCGCCATGGGACAAGGACATGCCCGGCCTGCCGGCCAAACCCTCCCCTTACCCGGACGACACTTGGCCAATTGTGCGCTACCCAATGGGTCTCTGGGTCACGGCCGGCTGCGACAGAGCCTGGAATCGAACCCAGAATCTCTAGTGGCACAGCGAGCACTGTGATGCAGTGCCTTAGACCACTGCACCACTCGAGAGGCCCCATTTCAAGAAACGTGAACATATATCATAAAAGTATTTTATTTTCCACAAATATTATCAGATTAACTGTTTTGTGCAGATAATTATCATACTCAAGTTACAAATGCTGGTAAACACTCAAATACATAGTTTTTTATCACCAAAGAAGTGCACTGGGCCTGTATTAGCGGACTGGTATAGACGTCTTCAGTGTGGGCAAAAAAACATGTCTGCACTGTGGTCAGATCAATATAGAGGAGTGGACCACAGTATTGCTCTCTGTCTTAAGAGCAATCGCTGTTATGAGTCCACCAGCAAATGAGAAATAGGGATATAATTTGTGGCTTTGCTAATCACACTTAAGAGAAAGAAAAACTGAACACTACTACTTGAAATAAACTATTTAACAGCTTGGCAGCTCTTGCAGGGAGGCTTTTATGCTTTATAGTTTTAAGAGGCTTACTTCTCGAAGTATACTGTAGTAGTGGTCCTGGGCCGCCACTCAGTCCCATTGTTATGGGAACATCATTGCTATGTGTGCCGGCTCCCCAGATGTGTTGTAGAAAGAAGCGTGATATCTCTTGATCTGGTAGCAGTCTGCCGATAGACAGTACTACTTTCTCCTCTGAGACCCACAGACTTAATCACAGTGAAGTTATGTTGTCACTCTTGTCCTTATCCACAGAATCACAGTGGAGATGAACATGAAGCGTGGGAGTAATGTTCTACTCTTGTCACATTCTTCAGTTCCTACTCTCTGTAGCCCCTTCACTTTCTCTCTCTTGTTTTTCTGATTTGTTTTGCAGAAGAAAGAATGGCTCTGTCTGAACTGCCAGACCCAGCGACTGATGTCTGGAGGTCTCCGGGATCCCTCTCCTGTATCTCATCCGTCTCCAAAGCACCAACCAATGGGTTCTCCACGCCACCAGGCACTGGCCAGTCAGCAGCCTGTTCAGCAGCCACCCTTACAAAAATTCACCAATCAGCAGCAGGAAGGGCCGAGACAGATGCAACCGCAGCAGCAGAAGCCCCAGACAGCCCTGGGGAGCGGACCTGGAGACACAAAGGCCCCTGTCCAGGCCACACCTACACCTGCAATCGAGCCCCTGAAACAACCAAAGGCCACGGAAGAGACGCCAAAACCAGAGAAGTTGGTGGAACCCGCCATAGACACAAAACCGACTCAGAAGAAGGGAGAGCCAATCACACCAATAAAAGAGATAAAGAAGTCAAGATATGATGTAAGTCACCTTTTAGGTGTCCCATAAATTCATTTTGATAAGGCTGTGTTGTTATATATTAAAGCAAGATGTTGGATGTAGGACATTCAGTGGATTTGAAATGGGATAATGTATTGCTAGTTTATAGCCACAGTATAGCAATTGATTAGAAAATGGGATCCAATCTTTTCTGTGCCTTCCCTCTTCCTCTGCAGCTTGTTGTTGACATCTAGAAAATAATGCTGATGAAGCAGGCGCCAGCCAGAGCACTGATGAATTTACTCCACACAGAGAAACATTTTGTTTTTCATTGTAGCCATCGCTCCTCTTGAAATATGAAGCATTAAGATTGGTACAACCATGAATGTGCAAAACCATCAAGGCCTTAGTTAGTGGTTCTGAATTAGTGCTGATGTGAATACCAAAGTGCTCCACTCTAATCCCCACTGCTCTCTAATGTTCACTGTGAGTATGGGTGGAATTCTATGAGGAGCAGAACATTACGAATAACATGGTTAAAATAGCCATTGCATAAGATAATTTTGGCGGTTTTCAGGTCTTTTTCAGGTATTTTTCCTGGTCTGATGTATTGTTTTTGGCTGATTTCTTATGTCTTACTTATTAGTTATTTTGTCTCTCTCTGTCTATCCCCTTAGGAGCCCAAGAACAGCACTCAGGACCTGTCGCGGAGCCCCCAGAGCCTGAGCGACACGGGCTACTCCTCCGACGGCATCTCCAGCTCCCACAGCGAAATTATCGGCCTCATCCAGGAGGAGGAGATGAAGCTGAGCGAGAGGGGCATCAGCGAGCGTGGCAGCCCCCCCAGCCCATCCGAGATCACCAAGCTGGAGAGCTCCATGAGGCCCCTGCTGGAGTGCAAGACCGTGCCAGTTGAGGAGAGGGAGCGCGAAAGGGGCCGAGGCCGGCACCACCGAGAGCAGAGACCCCGGTCACTGTCTATCACCCCGGAGGCCTATGACTCTGATGAGGAGCTGGAGGACATTGTGGAAGAGGAGGAGGAGGACGGAGGAGACTGGGAGTCCAAACAGGAGCACAAGAACAGTGCCACTCCCAAAGAGGAGAAGAAAGTGGCCGAGCCGGAGCCGATGACAGATGAGGAGTTCATGAGGAGGCAGATCATGGAGATGAGCGCTGACGAGGACATCGAGGAAGAGGAGGAGGACATGGAGGAGGAGGACGAGGAGGACGAAGGCTACGGCTACCAAAAACCTAAAAAAACACACAAGCACATCTCAGAGTTGACGAAAGAGAAGCGCCGCCTCTCTCACCAGTCCAGCAGCTTTGAGGAGGACACCAAAAGCTCCAGCGACATCTACAAATGTTCTGCGGAGGAAGGAGAGGAGGGGGGTCTGGGAGGCCTGCGCCGCTTCAAGACAATCGAGCTCAACAACACCAACAGCTACAGCCGCGACATGGAGCTCAACAACGAGAACGACCTCAGCCTGGACCGAGAGCCCGAGTTGGAGATGGAGAGCCTGACGGGGTCTCCCGAGGAGCGCTCCAGGGGTGAGTACTCCTCCACCCTGCCACCCACCACCTCCAGCTACAACTCTGGCACCTCCCCCACCTCCATCTCCTCCATGGAGGAAGACAGCGACAGCAGTCCCAGTCGCAGGCAGAGACTGGAGGACGCCAAGCAGCAGAGGAAGGCCCGCCACCGCTCCCACGGCCCCCTGTTGCCCACCATTGAGGACTCCTCAGAGGAGGACGAGCTGAGAGAGGAGGAGGAGCTGCTGCGGGAGCAGGAGAAGATGAGGGACCTGGAGCAACAGAGGATCCGCAGCACGGCCAGGAAGACCAAAAGAGATAAGGAGGAGCTGAGGGCCCAGAGACGCAGGGAGAGATCCAAGACGCCCCCCAGCAACCTCTCCCCCATCGAGGATGCCTCCCCTACTGAGGAGCTGCGACAAGCTGCGGAGATGGAGGAGCTCCATCGATCCTCTGCCTCAGAATACTCCCCCCAGAGCCTTGACTCAGAGGCTGAGGGATACGAGTCTAAACTCTACAAGTCTGGCAGCGAGTATAACTTGCCCACGTTCATGTCTCTGTACTCTCCTACTGAGAAGTCATCGACAACTTCAACCACCACCGCGCCTTCCAGCAGCAAGCCCCTGAAGAGTGCTGAGGAGGTGTATGAGGAAATGATGAGGAAAGCCGAGTTGCTGCAGAAACAACATAAACAGCAACAGCAGCAGCAACAAGGGAGACACAACAGTGCATATGAGGATGACACGAATGGCCAACAGTATAAAGATGAGTATGAGTACGAGCAGGCTGAGACTAGTTATGAAAACGAGGCGGCAGAGACAGGAGGCATCTACGAAGAGATCCGCCAGACCTCCCAAAACATCACTAAGATGCATCAATCCTCAGCCCTGGAGTTACAGCAGCAGGCAGACGAGCAGGTGGAAATAGACGACAGTACCTATCCAGATAAGCAGCTTTTAGATACAGGGTCGGCCTTCGCTAAGCTGCTTGAGCAGACCAATGACCTGTTGACTCCTGGCAACAGCCCCACTCAGCTCTCTGCACCTGTGACTTTCTCTGAGGCTGGAGGAAGGATCCCTGATGTACGGGTGACACAACACTACTCCAAAGATGTCCATAAAGCCGGGATGAAGAGCCAGACGGGTAAAAATGGCATTACTCCAGTGGCGGCCGCCACCACAATTGCAGCCTACGGGGTTTATTCCCGGGATGCAGTGACCATCCCTCACACAAGCGCTAGTCAAACGATGACGACCACCCAATCCATCATGTATGGTCGACAAACTGGAGGACCTGCCACTTCAACCACAACCATCTCAAATGTGTGCAGCAAGATAGCGGAGATAACACAGGCTTACAGCCAGAGAGAGGTAGTTGCGAGGAGGGCGGGCGAGAACCGAGGGGTCCAAGCTAGAGAGAGTGCAACATCTTCAGAGCATGTCATAGAGCCCCACTCGACAAAGATGTACTCGTACTACAAGAGCTCCAGCCCCCCTCTGTCTCCCTCTGCCTCGCCCACCGAGAGCCCAAGTCGTTCACCCTCCAGGAGGGCCGAGATATCCACTCAGACATTCAGCCCAGGCATAGGGGCTCTGTCAGCTGGCTCGGGGCCCACCTCCCCAGTGATGGCCCAGGGGACACAGACATCTCAAAGGGCCATATCCCCACGTCTCTTGAGACAGCAATCCTCCCAGCATGCCCCCTACATGGTCGCAAGCTTGGAGCCCACAAGCTCTGCCAAACCAATGACAGTCAACACCGCCACGTCACCTTTATCCTCGCCCACCAGATTCACCCGACAGTCGACATTTGACAGCTACTCTCCACAGGCCAGTCCGCCAGACACCCCTCCATACCACCAGTCTCCTCAGCACAGCTTCTATAGGATGCAGAAGGTGGAGAAGGTCAGTGTTGGAACCAGCATGGTCACCACAGCTAGCACCTACAGCCGTGGTTCCATGTCTATGGACAACATCTCTCTCTGCAGGTTCTCCAGCATCCCGGGGACCTCGAGTGTCGAACCGGGCCAGATGATCCATGGTGGGAGTGTGGTGGATCTGAGAACAGTAGATCTGAGAACAACCACTAACGCAGCTCCCATTTTAATGACTGCCCATGGCATGGATCTTACCTCCCTGGCCACAGAAACACGCAAATACACCAGCGGGATTGAGGGGAGCCACCCCTCAACTATCATCCAGCCCCTCATCATGAACCTGAACACCCAGCAGCAGCCCCACGTAATGGTATCCACTGCAACCACGATGAGCGTCACGGTGGCCGCCTCCATGTTCATATCACAGCCCCAACAGCCCATGGTCTATGGGGACCCTCTACAAAACAGAGTTGACCTCGGTCAGGGCATGGGCTCAGCCATGTGCCTGTCACAGAACAAACAACCTCCCACTGACCCATCTATCCCCAAGATCGACGCCAAGCTGGAGGACCTGAGCATCCAGCAGCAGCAGCTTCTCCAGCAGCAGCAAAAGCTCCAACAGCAACAGCAGCTCTTGGAGCATCAGCTCCAGCAACACCACCAGATGCAGCAGCAGTCCTCCGTAGCTCGGTTCAACCTACCAGGCCAGATGACGCTGCTCAAGAAAGACCTTCTGGTCAGCCAAACCAGCAATACCCCAGCCGTGGTCAGTACTATATCCCCTGCCGTTGCCCCTGATGTCTACGGCACTGGAGATCCCCTGGAGCTGAAGAGCAAACCAACCCCGGCAGGTTTGATGCACCTGGCTGGGGGTGGGCCTCATGGCATGATGGTCCAAATGGATGGGGCCCCACAGGGAGGACCAGTGACCCAGCTGGTGAAGACAGAGGAGGGCCAGGATGCCGTGGACCTCACAGGGGGGCAGATCAAAGCTGAGAACCAACCAGCTTGCTGTGATGTCGTGTACCGCCTCCCATTTGGAGGTAGTTGCGTTGGCGGACCATTTTCCCAAAAGCCAAATGTTGATGAGAATGTGGCCACTCAAGAGCCAAGACCACACTCTGTGCCACCACTCTCTTATGAGTCGGACCAGGAGGGCCAGTATCAGGAGTTTTCTATGGACGGGCATAAAGCCTACACATTACCGTTCCCTGGTCGGCTACAGCCCTCGATGTCTGACACCAACCTAGCAGAGGCCGGACTCCAGTCCTACCACTCCAAGATGGACCCACACTTCCAGACCTCTGGAGAGCTGGCTGTGGACCTCAGCACCATGAAACACACCTATGAGGGTGGATTCCTCGGACTGGGCATGCAGTATGGCTCCTACACTGACCTACGCCATGGAGGTGATATCACTGCAACTGCCCTGCCCATACGCAGATTCAACTCCCTGTCAAACATCAGCTCTGACTACGGCTACTCCCCCCGAGACCTCGCTAACTTCCAGGAGTCCAACCTGGCCCAGTACAGTGCCACCACTGCCAGAGAGATCAGTCGAATGTGCGCTGCCCTCAACTCAATGGACCGCTATGGGAGCAACCCAGAGCTTATGCAATACGGTGTAGGCAGAGGAACAGGTCCAGGTGGCAGGCTTAACTCTATGAGACAAAATATGCTCTATGGACCTGACGGGAAGCCAATCTCTCACACCCAAGCGCTCACCAACATGATCAATGCCAGGCAAGCCAGCCTCCGAGCCATGTACCCGTCTGCCATGAGGTCTGCTGATGGGATGACCTATTCTACCATCAACACACCCATCGCCTCCACCTTGCCAATCACTACCCAGCCTGCCTCAGTGCTGCGCCCACTATTAAGTGGAGTGTACAGGCCTTTACCCACAGCCAATATGACACCTGTGCCTCTGGCCAGTCTCACTAGGATGCCTGTGAACCCACGGATGCCTATGTCTGGCCAGGCCCCATACCATTATCCGGCTCCCAACGTCTTCCCATCTACGACGTCGACCCCTGTGAGCATGCCTGCCGCCATCAACACCACTCAGGATGCCCCAATCTTCCTAGGGAAGCCCTCTGTGACATCAAGTGGATCTGATCCCCCGTATCAATCTCCTGTTGCCCATACATCAGCCTCAGTGAGATTGCCAAAGGAGTCCGAGCAGCAGCCCATAAACCTGACCCAGGCTCACCTCCACACTCAGGCCCCAGGGCAGCCCCAGGTCCAGCCTCAGAACCAACCCCCAGCTCAGCCACAGCACATGCAAACTCAATTCCACCCACAGGGCCAGCATCCACCCCAGAGCCAGCCACCTCCGGCCCATGCTTACCCCCCAACACAAAGCTACACTGGGCCCCAGAGCAGCACCCTGCCCCATCACCCAACCCCACCCTCCAGCGGCCCTGTCAACCCGGAGACCGAGACTGAGGAGGAGAGGATGCACCGCCAGCAGGAGCAGCTTCTGCAAATGGAGCGGGAACGCGTGGAGTTGGAGAAGCTGCGTCAGCTGCGTCTGCAGGAGGAGCTGGAGAGAGAGCGCATGGAGCTGCAGCGGCATCGTGAGAAAGAGCAGATGCTGGTGCACAGGGAGATCCAGGAGCTGCAGACCATCAAGGAGCAGGTCCTGCAGCAGCAGCAGGCTGAGAGGGAGAACCAGCTGGTGATGCAGAAGGAGCAGTTGGCCCAGCAGAAAGCCCAGCTTGACCAGATCCAGTCGCTGCAGCAGCAGCTCCAGCAGCAGCTCGAGGAGCAGAAGCGGCAAAAGACTGCTGCAGCTGCTGCTGCAGCCACCGCAGCCGCTCAGTTGGACCAGAGCGGCCAGATGCTGAAGCCCTACGGAAACCAAATGGGTTTCAGGTCCCTGCCCAACTCCTCCTCAGACATGTGTCTAAGGAACAACGAGGAGCAGATGGAGACCAGGACCAACATGAGAAAGCAGAACTCCACCTCCATGCCCCGACTGAGGGATGGAATGGAGGGTGAGAGCGTTGAGTTCTACGGAGCCCGGAGGATCGTGGACAGTTGTGTTCAGACAGACGAAGAGGACGGTGAGGAGAGGTACATCATGTCTAGACGCAGACGCAACAGGCGCAGCGTGGACCGTAGCGTCCAAACCGACGACGACGAGGAGAAAGTGGAGTGGGAGCAGCCTGTGAGACGCAGACGCTCACGCTTCTCCAGGCACTCGGATCCCGGGGCCGACCACAAGACTGATGCAGCCTCCAAGACGGCCACCTCATCCAGCATCGCCATTCAGACCATTCGAGACTGCTCCTGCCAGACCGAAACAGACCAGCTGGGGAAGGTGTCCCCGGCCATCCACGTCACTTTGCCAGACCCGAACAAAGTGGAGATCGTCCACTACATCTCAGGCCCTGAAAGGACACAGAAAGGCCAAAGCCTAGCCTGCCAAACAGATGTGGAGGCCCAGTCTCAGGGCGTGGTGGTGCCACAGCTCAGCGTGCCCACCACTATCAACCCTTACTCCACAGGTATCCAGCTGGTTGCCTCCGCCGACCCGCGGCAGCAGCAGAACAGGAGGAGGTCTGACCCCATGGAGATCAGCTACCAGACCCAGACCCAGCCCATGAACCACCTCCACAACGAGTCCCTCTCCAGCCTGATCTGTCAGCCCCCCAAGTCCCCCCAGGTGCTCTACTCCCCTGTGTCCCCCGTCTCCCCCCACCGCCTGCTGGAGACCTCCCTCTCCAGCGGCGGGCTGAACAAGGCCCATGTCACTCCCCAGCAGAAGGCCTACACAGCCGAGTCACCCCACCGCCTCCCCAGCATGCCCCGCCCTATTAAGAACACACAGAGGTCCATGTCTGACCCCAAGTTGCTGAGCCTCACCACTGACGAGCACACTAAGGCCAGGCTAAACCTGTACCAGCAGCAAGCTCTTCAGAGCCAGGTAGGTCACAAGGTCAATCATTTGATCCTCAACAACTATTTCTGTACACATGCAGAGACTGAAAGAGAGAAAAGAGTCTTATTTCAATCGTAGCATCACATAGACAGTTGTCTTTTTAATGTTTAATGAGTATGAAGCCTACTGTAGTACAGTATGTATCGAATTGACAGACTGATATTAAAATGTGGCCCCATAAACATACAGTGCATTCACCTACAATGCTATATACTATACATAAAACACACAAGACAATTTACACACATTTATCACTGACAGATCTCTAGTTTAAAAAAACACCGTTGAGGCATGTCCTCCAACATCTTACTAATGCACAACTTCCTAGGTGAACACTATCAAAGTATCTCTCCATTAAAGTTGATATTTTTGGCAAGAAATCGTTAAAATCATTACAGGCAAAACCTGACAATGATACCTCCATTCATCCAATACTAACTCCAACTGTTTGTTACTCTTGCTTAAATGGCAAATTGACGTTTGTCCCCCCTATATACAGATTACTATGAAGGGAAGAAAATGCCGAACGAATTCTGAAATTTAAGTGAACCGTCTGCCGTATTTGTGAATAATGCTTTCTTTTGTGATTTTTATGATTATTTATTTATTTATTTGCACACAATAACATACAAAACAGTATGATGAGAATTTAAAAGGCAAACAGAAGCATGTGCAGGACAGGTAAAAAAAAACTGAGAGGCTTGTAAGGCACCTCAAATCAAATCAAATCAAATTTGATCACCTCAAATCACATACACATGGTTAGCAGATGTTAATGCGAGTGTAGCGAAATGCTTGTGCTTCTAGTTCCGACCTCCCTCTTTCAAATATGTGTTAAACCATAGAAAACAAGTATCCAGATTTTTAAGACCAATTAATAAATAATTTGAGATTTACACAAAGAAAAATTTAAAAATTATAATTTGGGGTGGACGATGCATTATTAAAATGACAGATGGGCAGTGACAGATAGGCAGGAAACTATTGGGATGAGTCATTGAGTGGAATGTCCAGTAGATATTTTTCATTTTGAATTTGAAGGAGTTGTTGAAGGAGCTGTTGCAGTCTTTGAGGGGGTCAGGGAGACTTAACAGAAAATGATTGACCTCTGTAATGTGGGTGATGGCGAACTGACCTAATCTTGTACGGAAAAAAAGTTGTGTGGAATTCAGTGGCAGTTCTTGTAGAGTAATGATGAATCTGAGTATTACATTTGAATAGCATTTGAAAAGAAACAGGGAGTAGATTAATTTGGAATTGAAGACAAACAAACAGACTTGAAATTGTTTGATTTCATAAATATTGAGGATTTGAAGGCGATGAATACGTGGAGTCAGAACTGGCACGACTGGCAGAACTGGCACGACTGGCAGAACTGGCACGACTGGCAGAACTGGCACGACTGGCAGAACTGGCACGACTGTCAGAACTGGCACGACTGTCAGAACTGGCACGACTGTCAGAACTGGCATGACTGTCAGAACTGGCATGACTGTCAGAACTGGCACGACTGTCAGAACTGGCACGACTGTCAGAACTGGCACGACTGTCAGAACTGGCATGACTGTCAGAACTGGCATGACTGTCAGAACTGGCACGACTGGCAGAACTGGCACGACTGGCAGAACTGGCACGACTGGCAGAACTGGCACGACTGGCAGAACTGGCACGACTGTCAGAACTGGCACGACTGTCAGGACTGGCAGAACTGGCACGACTGTCAGAACTGGCACGACTGTCAGAACTGGCACGACTGTCAGAACTGGCACGACTGGCAGAACTGGCACGACTGGTAGAACTGGCACGACTGTCAGAACTGGCACGACTGGCAGAACTGGCACGACTGTCAGAACTGGCACGACTGTCAGAACTGGCACGACTGTCAGAACTGGCACGACTGGCAGAACTGGCACGACTGGCAGAACTGGCACGACTGGCAGAACTGGCACGACTGTCAGAACTGGCACGACTGGCAGAACTGGCACGACTGGCAGAACTGGCACGACTGGCAGAACTGGCACGACTGTCAGAACTGGCACGACTGGTAGAACTGGCACGACTGTCAGAACTGGCACGACTGGCAGAACTGGCACGACTGTCAGAACTGGCACGACTGTCAGAACTGGCACGACTGTCAGAACTGGCACGACTGTCAGAACTGGCACGACTGTCAGAAATGGCACGACTGTCAGAACTGGCACGACTGTCAGAACTGGCACGACTGGCAGAACTGGCACGACTGGCAGAACTGGCACGACTGGCAGAACTGGCACGACTGTCAGAACTGGCACAACTGTCAGAACTGGCACGACTGTCAGAACTGGCACGACTATCAGAACTGGCACAACTGGCAGAACTGACACGACTGTCAGAACGGGCTCAACTGTCAGAAATGGCACGACTGTCAGAACTGGCACAACTGTCAGAACTGGCACGACTATCAGAACTGGCACAACTGTCAGAACTGGCACAACTGGCAGATCTGGCACGACTGTCAGAACTGGCACGACTGTCAGAACTGGATCGACTGAATATAGCTTGTCTCTCTCTATAAGACCTCCAATCTTATTGGGTATTAATTGGGCTTATTTGATACCCTACTAGAATTTCTGAAGAGAGGTGTATGGTTGTAAAACATTTACTGAGATTATGTAGAACTGCTGTGGGAGCATCTTCAGGAGTTTGTCATAGTTAAACAGTAATGTTGCTGACAGATACAGGGGCTATCTTCCCCAACCTTTCTGGAGACTGTGGCTGTGATTCATTTAGCCCCCAATGGAAATCCAAGTTTAATTACCACAATTAAACAATTATGAAGTAATTAACTATTACACACTCACATTGTGTTGCCTACACAGCTGTGCCATGGCTGAGGTTGTAACATAATAGAGAAATGTTAGTGGACATGTAAGATTATAGACATTTGTATTACTTTGCACTGCAAAGTAACTGAAGCAATACCATTTAAGCTAGCAAACATATTGATATTTACCGAGCTTCAGTTTACAGCAATTTGTTTATTGTTCTTCTCTTTTGCACAGGCACCTTAAGACATGTACAGTCACGCCATAAGAATATACGTTGTTTTTAGTATCGTCCTTGAGAATCAATACATATCTATGTCACATGTGCAGTGCTTTGTTGTGCTAGCTAACCCTAACCCCCTGCTCTCACGGCCCTGTCCCGTCTCACTGCAGCTTGCTGCCCTGCAGCAGAGCGCTCTGAGGAAGGTGAAGAGGACCCTGCCCAGCCCCCCTCCAGAGGAGAGCCACCTCCCCACCATCACCCCGGCCCTGCCCGCTGTGCCCTCCCTGAGGGCCGGGTCCAGGCCAGGTCTGGCAGCCAAAGCCAGCCTGCTGAAGGACCTCACCCACGAGCTGAAGGCAGTGGAGCAGGAGTCCACCAAGCTCCGCAAGCAGCAGCAGGAGCTGGAGGAGGAGGAGAAGGAGATTGATGCCAAGCTGCGCTACCTGGAGCTGGGCATTCATCAGCGCAAGGAAACCCTGGTGAAGGAGAGGGAGAGGAGGGACATGGCCTACCTGCGCTGCATGGGCGACCCGCGAGACTACATGTCAGACAGCGAGCTGAATAACCTGCGGCTGGCGGCGGCGGTAGCTTCCTACGAGAGCAACGGGGTGCTGACCAGACCCAGCACAGCACCACTGAGCCAGTACACCAGTGACCTCAACACAGCCGCCCAGTTCCCTCCCATCTCCTCCTTCGTCTCCTTCCAGTCATACCACCCCCAGAGCCAGCCAGCTCCAGCACCCCAACCTGGCACCCCTTACCAGACCGCAGCCTTCAACCAGCCCCCTACCCTTCAGTGTCCCAGGCAGCAGCTCTTCCCCAGCCCACCCCCCTGCAGACCCAACATCTTCCCCCATCCTACCAGACCCAGGGGTCCTTCCCCTCCCACACATACCCCCAGAGCCAGCCCCCCTACCCGACAGAGCAGGGGGTGCAGCCACTGCTCCAGCAACAGCAACAGCCAAGCCACCAGGGGTTCCAGCCTGCCCAGCCTGGCCAACCTCCCTACCCCACCCACACCTCTCCATACCCCAGCCAGCTGTCCTACCCAGCTGGCCCTAGCCAGACCACTCCCTACCAGCCCCAGGCAGACATCCTCACTGTTCATCAGAGACCCAGACAGACCTCTCTGGCTGACCTGGAGCACAAGATGCCCACTAACTATGAGGTCATAAGCAACCCCACTGTAGTGGTGACCACCACAGCCCAAGATGCCATCTACTCCTCCTCCAGTGGGGCGCCTCCATACGGACAGTATACTGGTGGTACCCCTATGACCAACACTTATGGGCCATACTCTTCTACAGTCTCTAGTACCTATGGCCAGTACACCACGACAGTTGCCAACACATACGGGCAGCAGTACACTTCCACCCTTGCCAGTACGTACGGCCAGTATACCACTACCACAGCTAACACCTACGGCTACACCAACACTACAGCCAGCGCCTACGGCCAGTACACCACCACAGTGGCCAACAGCTACGGCCACGGCACTCCATCTGACCGTCTGCACTCGGTTGACAGCCCATCCACCTATGCACAGGACGGTCTCTACGGCCCAGCCAGCCTGGAGCAGAACATCCCAAGGAACTACGTCATGTGCGACGACATCAGTGAGCTGACAAAGGACGGCCTGGGCGGCATGGCGGCAGACATGCATCGAAGCGACGGTCATGGTGGACGCTACATGGGGGAGAGCGGCCCGGCGAGAGGAGGGAGTTCCTACGGCAGGCCGGAGGACGAGCTGAGCAGGGAGGAAGACCCATACGACCACCATGGCAGGGGTAAGAGCAGCTACCACCCACGAGGGTCAGATACATATGGCCGAGTAGTGGGCAGCAGCAGCACTAGCATGGGTGGGGGATCATCCTATTACTATGATGACTACACCAAACACGGCGCACAGCGCACCGGGGTCCAGAAGCACGCCTCCAAGATCCTGGCTCCGGCCGTCATGTCCTCCAAGCGCAGCAAGCACCGCAAGCAAGGCATGGAGCAGAAGATCTCCAAGTTCTCCCCCATCGAGGAGGCACGTGACGTGGAGGCTGACCTGGCCTCCTACACCATGAGCACGTCTGGCGGTGGCAGCTGCACTGTAGTGTCCCGGGCCAGGAAGCTGCAGGACGACATGGCCTACAGCCTGAGGAAGAGTGCCTATGAGCAGAAGAGATACTCCTATCCCGAGGAGGACGAGCGCATGTACTACACCTCGGGCCGTTCACGCTCCACAGGCTATGGCATGGACAAGATCTCGTCCCGGGACTATGCCGGCTACCGCAGCCGCTCCTATGAGAGAGATGGGGACAGGGAGCGCTCGTCGTACAGGGCGGGATACAGCCGGGGCAGACCCCCCATGCGCTCCCAGTATTCGGAGGAGGAGAGCCTGCTGAGCTCCATGGGTGTTCATGTGCGGGCCTCCTCCCTGGGCCCAGAGCTGTACGACAGCCGTAGTAATCAGTATTATGGCCAGTACGGCTCCAGCCACTCCCTGCCTGATGTGCAGGACCACATGAGAGACTTGCCCCGGACTCACGTCTACAAACCAGACGATTCATACATTATAGAAGATATGCATTGCGCTGTTTCGGACAGCGAAGGTAAATGGGTGCTGAATGCCAGTCTCTGCCCACGTATAAACGTCCCCCACCCACCCACAGATAAGGCTAGATGAGAAAAAGACAGAGAGTCGTTGCATGATTTCCTGGTGTTGCGTCTTGAGGGCTATACTGGCAGTTCTCGTCCCGACTGACTGCTGTCTGTGCTGTCCCCCTGTGCCAAATCTGCATGATCCGCGTGTCCAGTTTCTTCACTTTGTTCGTCACTTTCTCTCGCATGTTCTTCTGAGGTGCATCATTTTCTTTTACACAATGTTGTTGTTGTCTTGTAAAAGTTAGGTTTTGTTTATTTGTTGTGATTAACAGTGTTTTACATTTGTTGTCTTTTTTATGTGTGCCGTGTTTTCATAAAATGCATGGGTGTAAATATCGACTTCTCTTCTTTTTTTGTTTCTCTCCTTCCCGTTCTTCTTTTGCATGGCCTCAGTCTGCATGCCTCTGTCGCCGTCGGACTTGGAGATTGACTGTGATCTGCTCTTGGTTTCCAAAGCCTACAATCTTGGCCAAGAGGAGACAGACTGGTTTGAGAAGCCCAGGGACCTGCGCTCCGGCTCCCGTCACTACAGCAGTGGAGGCCACTCCTCGTCCGGCCGCAGCCGCCACGTCAAGCACACCTACCATGACTACGACGAGCCCCCAGAGGAGGACCTGTGGCCCCAGGACGAGTATGGCCAAGCCCGTCACTCCTCCTCCTCGCGGGACCACCGCCCCCATGGCAGCAGCAGCTCCGGGAGACACTCCTCTACGTCCCGCCACTCGGATGAGCCTCGCTCCTCTCGCTCCTCCAAGGGCCATCCCAAAGACCCGTCCATGCGCCACGACTCCCGCCAGTTGTCCTCGTCGGGAAAGAGGGGCGACTCCCGCTCCCAGGGGGGGTATCACTCGTCAGACTACTCCAGGGACCCGTCGGGCCACCACCACAGCCAGGGCCGCTCCTCCAAGTCCTCGTCCTCTCACGATGGGCGGACTTCCTCCAGGAAGCAGCAGGACCTCCAGGGCCACCCTTCTTCTACCTCCAGGGGCCAGGGCAGCTCTGGACGTGGGCAGGGCTCCAACAGTGGGCCTCCAGGTTCCAGGGGACAGGGTCCTACCTCCCAGCAGGACGGGCTGCAGCCAGGTCAACGCACCCAGCTGCAGCAGCAGCCCCAGACCTCGGCGGCACGGCAGACAGGCACCATCCCTGCAGGCACCACTCCTGGGGGCCAGCAGCCTCTGGGCCCGGGCCAAGCCCAGCAGGGTCTACAGGCGAAGCCTGGTCAGCTTGGTCCTGGTCAGGCCAGTCGCCAGCCACAGGCAGGAGGCACACTGGGGCAACTGCCACCAACTGTGGTGAGTACAGGATTATGACTTAGTCCAGTACAAGTGAGGTTACAGTCAGTGACATTAGATTGGAAATGTATATGAATTCTAATGAGAATCACTGTAAATGTATGTAGATGATTATTGAACGCATTGACATCATTAGAGGTGTTTGGTGGCCTCTCTCTCTCCTCTTCCTCTCCCCCTCTCCTCTTCCTCTCTCTTCTACCTCCTCCCCCTCTCCTCTTCCTCTCCCCCTCTCCTCTTCCTCTCCCTCTCTCCTCTTCCTCTCCCCCTCTCCTCTTCCTCTCTCTTCTACCTCCTCCCCCTCTCCTCTTCCTCTCCCCCTCTCCTCTTCCTCTCTCCCTCTCCTCTTCCTCTCCCTCTCTCCTCTTCCTCTCCCCCTCTCCTCTTCCTCTCTCTTCTACCTCCTCCCCCTCTCCTCTTCCTCTCCCCCTCTCCTCTTCCTCTCTCCCTCTCCTCTTCCTCTCCCTCTCTCCTCTTCCTCTCCCCTCTCCTCTTCCTCTCCCCCTCTCCTCTTCCTCTCCCCCTCTCCTCTTCCTCTCCCTCTCTCCTCTTCCTCTCTCCCTCTCCTCTTCCTCTCTCCCTCTCCTCTTCCTCTCCCCCTCTCCTCTTCCTCTCCCCTCTCCTCTTCCTCTCCCCCTCTCCTCTTCCTCTCTCTCTCTCTCTCCTCTTCCTCTCTCCCTCTCTCCTCTTCCTCTCCCCCTCTCCTCTTCCTCTCTCTCTCTCTCTCCTCTTCCTCTCTCCCCCTCTCCTCTTCCTCTCCCCCTCTCCTCTTCCTCTCTCCCTCTCCTCTTCCTCTCCCTCTCTCCTCTTCCTCTCCCCTCTCCTCTTCCTCTCCCCCTCTCCTCTTCCTCTCCCCCTCTCCTCTTCCTCTCTCCCTCTCCTCTTCCTTTCTCCCTCTCCTCTTCCTCTCCCCCTCTCCTCTTCCTCTCCCCCTCTCCTCTTCCTCTCTCCCTCTCCTCTTCCTCTCTCCCTCTCTCCTCTTCCTCTCTCCCTCTCCTCTTCCTCTCCCCCTCTCCTCTTCCTCTCTCCCTCCCCTCTTCTTCTCTCCCTCTCCTCTTCCTCTCTCCCTCTCCTCTTCCTCTCCCTCTCTCCTCTTCCTCTCTCCCTCCTCTTCCTCTCCCCCTCTCCTCTTCCTCTCTCCCTCTCCTCTTCCTCTCTCCCTCTCCTCTTCCTCTCTCCCTCTCCTCTTCCTCTCTCCCTCTCCTCTTCCTCTCTCTTCTACCTCCTCTCCCTCTCCTCTTCCTCTCTCCCTCTCCTCTTCCTCTCCCCCTCTCCTCTTCCTCTCCCCCTCTCCTCTTCCTCTCTCTTCTACCTCCCCCCATTTCTATCTTGCTCTCTCCGTCTCCCTCTCCTCTTCCTCTCTCCCTCTCCTCTTCCTCTCTCTTCTACCTCCCCCCATTTCTATCTTGCTCTCTCCGTCTCCCTCGCCAACCCCTCTCTCCCTCTCCTCTTCCTCTCTCTTCTACCTCCCCCCATTTCTATCTTGCTCTCTCCGTCTCCCTCGCCAACCCCTCTCTTCCTCTCCTCTTCCTCTCTCTTCTACCTCCCCCCATTTCTATCTTGCTCTCTCCGTCTCCCTCGCCAACCCCTCTCTCCCTCTCCTCTTCCTCTCTCTTCTACCTCCCCCCATTTCTATCTTGCTCTCTCCGTCTCCCTCGCCAACCCCTCTCTCCCTCTGTCTCTCTGATAAGGCCTAGCACATCACTCTGAGAGGAGGCTTTATTTCAGTAGTGTGAAACCCTGTTGGAAGACCTTATCTGGTGTTGTGATTAGCACTGTGGCTGTAGATAGTGGCAGTGTAACAGCCTCTGTCTATTCCACTCAAATGGAGGAGAGAGATTCATCCTCCAAAATGTCTTCCGCAGCAAATCATTCTCAATCTTTCCATTCCCTGTTTGTTTTGTTGTGCCTCTGAATACAGCACCTTTTTTATGATATACAACACTACAGAATGTGCAACGTCTTTCAGCTATGTGTTGTGTTTTACATATAATGCTGCACTGTAGGCCATACAGGCAGCTGGGACAAACAGTGGGAGGATTGGACACAGAGTTTGTATTATTGTTGTCATGTGAAATGGAAATGCAGTTGTCAGGAAATCATATTCATTCAATCACATTCATCCTGTCCCACATTGATTTGAACTGTCAACGATGCCTATTCTCTCTGAATGGCCCATTGAGTGATTCAAAATCATTGATTAAAAATGCTAAATTGTGGAGCATTGCATCCATTTGCAGGGTAGAATGAATACAAAACAGGTCATGTGTGATTATTTGTCAAGCGTCCACAATGCTAAGCTAATTAGATACGTTATATTTTCTCCAATAACGGGTTACAGAGATCATATTCCCAGTTTGTAAATCACGATGCACGTTTAGATGCACAGCTGGCAGGGAGGAAACGATCTCTGGCTAATAGCTAATACTCCTCATTCTCAATATGTCTGTCAAATGACGTTTTGGCATGGGATACTACAGCAGGGGTCTCCATGATATAAGGCTAATCTTTGAGTGCATCAGAACAGAATAAATGGTATACAGTCAGTTTAACCATCCGTGTTCCTCATCTCTCTGTCTCTCTCTTCCAACAGGCACCTGTCGCAAACACACCCCCTGTGACTGCCATAGGGGCCAAAGCTGTCATAGGAGGGGCGGCCCAGCCTGCAAAAACACCTCAACCCCCACTCACAGGAATAGGTAAGTATCCCTGTCTGCGTCCACACTGCTGCTGCTCCACCCACTGATCATTTCCCTGGGAGGGATTAGTACACTTGTACTCTCCTAGGCCTTAGAACACGTGTCAAACTCAGTCCAAGGAGGGCCGAGTGTGTGCAGGTTTCCGTTCCTCCCTTGCACTTGATTGATTAATTAAGGTCACTAATTAGTAAGGAACTCGCCTCACCTGGTTGTCTAGGTCTTAATTGAAGGGAAAAAAACAAAACCTGCAGACACTCGGGCCCTGCTTGGGATGAGTTTGACAGCCTTGCATTAGACAGACAGACAGACAGACAGACAGACAGACAGACAGACAGACAGACAGACAGACAGACAGACAGACGCACACATGCAAACGATCAGAGTGCTACATAATCAGGTATCACGGGTGTCCTGTTCAAGCCCAGTGATGCATCCTGACCCTGGGAAGATGATGGATCATCTTACCTCAGGAAACGGAGAGGGAAGGTTCATTTCCATGTCATGTCTGGGTCTGTGTTCACATGCTCTAGTAGTCTATACAGTCCCATCACCTTCACCTCACTGACAGCTGCATAGACAGTTGTGTTGACACCAGGGTCAGAGTCAGTGTGTAAACCTGTGTGGCCTTTTAAGCACCACGGGATATCAGATTGAGGTGTAAATCTGATGCATTCATCTCCTGATAAATACGCTGGCTTCAGACTGTTGTGATAGTGTGCACGAAAACAGAGTATGGCATCAACTGGATTATAAAGAATGTCTTTCTAATCATCATCCCTCTTCCTCTTCCTCCCCTCTCCCTCCATCCTGTAGGCTCCAAGGCCGCCCCTAGACCCGGTGGCATTGGGAGCGCGGCAGCGGGTCAACCTGGGATGGAGGGGGAGAGTCTCCTCTCCAAGGTCCTACCAGGAAACCCTGCGGAGGCAGCAGGAAAACTAGGAGAAGGTGCCCTGCTAGAGTTCAGACTCCATGTTTTTACTCAGACTCTTATGCATTCTAATTGTTACAATGTGCTTAATCACACCTGTCTGTCTCTCTCTCTCTGTTTATCCATTTGTCTATCTATCTTCCTCCATCAGCTATCTCCGGTTTCGGCAAGAAGTTCACCTCGTTGTGGTGAGGTGTTGAGATGAGGGTAAGTGTTCACCTGGCACTACCGAGTAGAAAGCCTTAACACAGCCTGGGAGATGACAGTGTGCTCGGCTATAGACAGAACCTCATGATATTCCTTTCCCCACTGTGTGTGGATGGTTCGGTTCTTTCCCCAAACCACTTTGTGCCATTTTTGGAGGTCTTAAGTGCACTTTGTGCAGGTTTGAGTGTCTCTCCTGAGTCCTGAACTAGGATTTTATAACAGCATGACAGCTCACCTCAGTAAGTAACAAGTAGGTGACTCACCATCGTTGGATTCCAGGTATCTGTAAATGTTATGGAGGATGTCGTGAGGCTTCGTACCAGAAAAACCTAGGAAGACCCCCGCTTTGTTTTACTGTGAGAGAGAGAGAGGGAGGGAGGGAGAAATACAGCGACCAAGAGAAGATATCTGAGCGCACTGGTGAGTCCAAAATCTCTATTTTCAGCTGAAATCTCCCTCATTTTCAGAAAACTACATAGAAAACTACTTTGTAAAGTGGCTTCATTTTAGTGTAACTCTTAAAAACCTAAATTATTCTGAACTTGTAAACACATACAGTGTATATTTCAAGTTGCAGCATTTTAAAATACAACTGGAAAAGATGAGAAAACCTGACATGAACGACCAGCTCAAGATTGATTGATCTTGGTTTTTCCATTCAGCCAATGAGGACAGGAATCAATGGATGCTGCATGTCCCAGGTCTAAGCACACAATGGGAGAGAAACCATGCTGATTTCTCTGGCCGGCCAGACAGTAAGTAATGCACACAGACACATCGAACACAACTTAGATTAGATAAGGAAGGACAGTGTATACCTTAGTAATACACTAATGACACAATAATCATAACAACACAATTATCATTATTTACCATGAAGGTCAATTATGAAGTGATGATATGGTAAAGGTATAGGTCACAGCAAAGGTAGATATTAGGTCAATCTCCATAATATGTTGCAGTTAAGTCCCTCCTGCTATTGTTTGCATATAGTAGGCCTATCCTGTTCACAGCAAAATAATACTGCACCTTGTGCTAACCCTGCCATGAACACTGACCTTTGACCTCTGTCAGCCTCTGCATGAGTAACAGCCATACTTCTGTGACAGCAATACAGGCAGCGGAACTGCCAGCTCCAGGTCATGTTTCAATGGGAAACCAGGACTAGAGAAGAGTGAGAAGGGCTCAATGTATGTAATACAACCCTCATGAAGAGTGTTGATCTTACCTCAGAGGGTTAATATAAGGCACATTACTATATGATTTTTTATTAGAGATAGCATGTAATCTAGGGCAAATTCTACCTACACGTGTCTATGGCATGGTATCATTGTTTTTGGCAGTTAGCACCATTTGTTATCTTGTACCTCTTTTACCAGTTTATAGAGATTGTAGAAAACAACCGATTTGGTGCTGGTATCTGTTTGCGCTGGTGTCTGTTTGTAACTGAACAGCTTCTCTTGTGGCTCAACTGCAGTCCTTTTATATCACAAAGCATTAGAAGACACAACATGTATAGTTAGGGTATTCTTACCTTCTGGCTAGGCCCCTGTTCTTAATAATGCAACCAGTTATCTGGTATGAACTGGACTGATCATATTCACGCTCTCTGATTATAGATAGGCTCTTTGGCCAGTAACAGTATCCGTGGATGGATATGAGGTTCAGTGACAGGGTAATGTTTGCTATAAGATTATGTATCCATCAACCTCCTCCGGGACTGCTTCTTCCCCCCTCCCCAGCCAACATACAGTATAGACTATAGACCTCTCAACTCCTCACTGTTCCTCCACTAAATGTGCAGTTTGCTGTAACCATGTAACCATGTCAAATACACCACTAGGCCTAGCAGCAGTTTTAACAGGAGTTCAACCAGGGACTATGCTCCACCACATAATATACTACCTTCTCCTCTTTCTACCCCCGCCTCCTCTTTTCTCTACCTTCTCCTCTCTCTACCTCCTTCTCCTCTGTCTACCACCTTCACTCTCGACCTCCTCCTCCTCTCTCTACCTTCTCCTCTCTCTACCTCCTCCTCTCTCTACCTCCTTCTCCTCTCTCTACCTCCTCCTCCTCTCTCTACCTCCTCTTCTCTCTACCTTCTCCTCTCTCTACCTCCTCCTCTTCTCTCTACCTCCTTCTCCTCTCTCTACCTCCTCTTCTCTCTACCTTCTCCTCTCTCTACCTCCTCCTCTCTCTACCTCCTCCTCTCTCTACCTCCTTCTCCTCTCTCTACCTCCTTCCCCTCTCTCTACCTTCTCCTCTCTCTACCTCCTCCTCTTCTCTCTACCTTCTCCTCTCTCTACCTCCTCCTCTCTCTACCTTCTCCTCTCTCTACCTCCTCCTCTCTCTACCTCCTTCTCCTCTCTCTACCTCCTCCTCCTCTCTCTACCTCCTCCTCTTCTCTCTACCTTCTCCTCTCTCTACCTCCTCCTCTTCTCTCTACCTTCTCCTCTCTCTACCTCCTCCTCTCTCTACCTCCTTCTCCTCTCTCTACCTCCTCCTCCTCTCTCTACCTCCTCCTCTTCTCTCTACCTTCTCCTCTCTCTACCTCCTCCTCTTCTCTCTACCTTCTCCTCTCTCTACCTCCTCCTCTTCTCTCTACCTTCTCCTCTCTCTACCTCCTCTTCTTCTCTCTACCTCCTCCTCTTCTCTCTACCTCCTCTTCTCTCTACCTCCTCTTCTCTCTACCTCCTCCTCTTCTCTCTACCTCCTCCTCTTCTCTCTACCTCCTCCTCCTCTCTCTACCTCCTCTTCTCTCTACTTTCTCCTCTCTCTACCTCCTCCTCTCTCTACCTCCTTCTCCTCTCTCTACCTCCTCCTCCTCTCTCTACCTCCTCTTCTCTCTACCTTCTCCTCTCTCTACCTCCTCCTCTTCTCTCTACCTTCTCCTCTCTCTACCTCCTCCTCTTCTCTCTACCTTCTCCTCTCTCTACCTCCTCCTCTTCTCTCTACCTCCTCTTCTCTCTACCTTCTCCTCTCTCTACCTCCTCTTCTTCTCTCTACCTCCTCCTCTTCTCTCTACCTCCTCTTCTCTCTACCTCCTCTTCTCTCTTCCTTCTCCTCTCTCTACCTCCTCCTCCTCTCTCTACCTCCTCCTCTCTCTACCTCCTCTTCTCTCTACCTCCTCCTCTTCTCTCTACCTCCTCCTCTTCTCTCTACCTTCTCCTCTCTCTACCTCCTCCTCTTCTCTCTACCTCCTCTTCTCTCTACCTCCTCCTCTCTCTACCTCCTCCTCTTCTCCCTACCTTCTCTTCTCTCTACCTCCTCCTCTTCTCCCTACCTTCTCTTCTCTCTACCTCCTCTTCTCTCTACCTCCTCCTCTTCTCCCTACCTTCTCCTCTCTCTACCTTCTCTTCTCTCTACCTCCTCCTCTTCTCCCTACCTTCTCTTCTCTCTACCTTCTCTTCTCTCTACCTTCTCTTCTCTCTACCTCCTCTTCTTCTCTCTACCTCCTCCTCTTCTCTCTACCTCCTCTTCTCTCTACCTCCTCTTCTCTCTTCCTTCTCCTCTCTCTACCTCCTCCTCCTCTCTCTACCTCCTCTTCTCTCTACCTCCTCCTCTCTCTACCTCCTCTTCTTCTCTCTACCTTCACATCCTCCCCTCCTATGGTGCCTAATAGACTTCACATCATGCAGTAGTAATGCATGACTGCTTTCCTACATTGAAAATGCCAGAGTAATTGACTAGGCTCAAGGCTAGAATGATGAATCCAAAACATACAGTGACATAATGGAGGAGAAAACAGTTGCAACAGCAGCATTTGTTTATCTTTGTGACAGTGATCAAAGAGACTTTATGGTTGTTTAGAGAGAGCGTTCCTGATTGGTTAGAGAGAGCGTTCCTGATTGGTTTTCATTGTGTTGTGAAGTTGTTCATTTTGAAGATCAGATCGGTGGTAATCAAACCCTGTATTTGTGCCAAGTTTACCTGATCAGCTCTTCTGGAGAATAGTTGAGTCCTGATAAATGCAACTGCTTGGGACTGTTGTGACAGGGTGCACTAAACCAGAGCATGTGCTTTTCAGGCCTGATTCAAACAAACCATGTTGCATTGAGACTAGAAAACTTTATTGCACTTAGACATAGTTTGCACTCATCCAAAGAGCAGTTATCACAAGTGGACTGTAGAGCAGATTAGGCAGAGCAGAGCAGCACTTGTACCTTGGTGACATCTGAGCCCTGCTCTCCCATGCCTAGTGAGGTCACGGGGTCACAGGGGGACCTGGACTGTTTTCACTGAGGTAGAATGTAATGAATGCTAACACATTCCCTGTTCTCCCTGTCAGTTAATGATGTCTGTTCCAAACAATATGTTTCTATCTGTTATCTGAACTTCCTGTAAGGTGACACCTGAACAGACCCCAAGTGCTTAAGATATTGAAGATAGCATTACTGAAGATAGCATGGCTGTTTTGTGGACTGTGTGGATCACCTGACATCTACTAAGACTCACAGGAATGCAGGGATGTCCTACATACAGTATCTCTCTCACACACACACACTGGTACGTAAAGGAACACACACACTGGTACATACAGGAACACACACATTGGTACATACAGGAACACGCACACACAAACATTTATGAATTGACCACTATGCTCACAGAGGCTTCCTTCTACCGCAGTGAGAGAGAGAGAGAGAGAGAGAGAGAGAGAGAGAGAGAGAGAGAGAGAGAGAGAGAGAGAGAGAGAGAGAGAGAGAGAGAGAGAGAGAGAGAGAGAGAGAGAGAGAGAGAGAGAGAGAGAGAGAGAGAGAGAGAGAGAGAGAGAGAGAGAGAGAGAGAGAATGATGTACAGCAGGAATCATCTTGTTATCTTAGTAAAGATGTTCCTGAAGCTAACATAATGTCTCCGTCTCTTTTGTTAAGGAGAGAGAGAGAGAGAGAGAGAGAGAGAGGGAGAGGGAGGGAATGATGTACAGCAGGAATCATCTTGTTATCTTAGTAAAGATGTTCCTGAAGCTAACATAATGTCTCCCTACTAATACATGTAAGCGTGGTTGATTTTCTCCTAGAGATGATTCATTTGAAACGAGTGTGTAACTGAGCCGTTATACATCGATAACATACTGTACATCCATCAGGTTGAGTTGTCAGCAATGGCAGTGTGCTGCCTGAGACAGAGACCCATGCTGTGTCTGTAGTGCATGGTGGTGCAGCCGGCCATATCATGATGAATGGCCTCATGTGACCACAGCCCCAGTCTGTCTGTCTCTCTCAGCATAGCATTCTCACATACAGACATTGGTGCTGCTAACTGAATGAATGGACTCTCATGTACCATAGACCATCTTGCATCAGGCTACTGTATATCTGTGAAATGGAGTGTTCTGCAGTATTTATGCCAGATTCAGTGAGAGGCAACAGGCTTCCATGCGCTTCTAATCACAATATTCACTGATTATTACTGTTACTATTTTGTTAAATACGTTTCACTGAGGATAAATTGAGTGTAATGTCATGGAGATGCAGTATAATTACACAACCTGCACTGACCTCAGTACAGTGTACAGTTCAGTCCTGCTTTTCCTCTGCTCTTCTGCCATCTATTGTTGAATCATAGAATTCCACTCTGTTCTAATCTTGTGTTCACGTGCACATTGTAATGGAAGGGTTGATTTAGAAATCTCATCGCCACAGAATGATTTGTTCCTCTGTTATTCATTGGGGGTCCAATTTATTTATTTACTGTCATTTAGCCTGTAGTGAGCTACTCATAGGAAACTAGTCACATGACTTTGTTTTTCTTCTCCAGAACGGTTTGAGGCCCCCAGACTGCAATGCCCCCAGCCAAAGAACAAGGACACTGACACCTGAGCCCCCCTGAACACCTAAGCCATTGGATTACAAGCCCTGAGGATCCCTCCAAAGACAGGCTAGCTGGATAGAGAGCCTGATCCCTGCCACTATATGGGTCTTCATCACCAGGATGTCACTCCTCAAGGACCATCACCTCCCAAACAGCCATTATCCTTTGGGGAATGGGCTCTATACTAAGGAATACTCCACCCAGCTGCTCTGTATGAGGATGGGAAGGGACCACAGTACTGTGACCCCGCAACACGCTAATGCTATCCTCTAGTCTGTGGGCTGTTGTGCTGCTGCCTGCTGGGGTTCGTAACAGACGTGGCCGTGGTGGCATGGTAGGATCCTTGATTCCGTAAACCTGTGCTCAGATTAAAAACACACAGACACACTCTCCTCTCCTCTCCTCTCCTCTCCTCTCCTCTCCTCTCCTCTCCTCTCCTCTCCTCTCCTCTCTGAACAAGAAAAGAGAAGAACAGGTTTTTCTGGTACTAAAGATCTCCTGTTTAATTTGGATGCTGATAACTTAGGAAAGAAGAAGAAAAGACAATAAGTATGACTAGGTTGACAGAAGCTAGGAGGAAGTCTCCACAGTTTGCTCAGTTTTTTTCTCTACATTCCAGAATGGAAAAAGGCCCCGTTTTTTTTAATGCTGACTCGTTCGTTCCATTTTCCCCACTTGCGATGTGTCTAAGAAGTGTATTGTGGATTTAGGATTCGGAAATGCATGGACCTTTATATCCAAGACCTTACACTGTTCACCATTTCAGTCACAGAGGCCATAAGACATTGGTTAATAATAATAATGATACAAAATTTGAGTAAAAATGTATCCAAAAGAAGACGAGGAGGACACAACACTGAATCTGGCCACAGGATGGGAGAATCATCATTCGGGAGGTTTCGATTGCACCATGAGAGCCGAATGTGGCCAGGTTTGTTTTTTAGCCATTGCAAAGCCATTAATAAGAAAAACCATCCCCAGAACGTTTGGGTTCCTGGTGTTTCTGAACCTTCCCACAACGTTTGGGTCTCTGGTGTTTCTGAACCTTCCCACAACGTTTGGGTTCCTGGTGTTTCTGAACCTTCCCACAACGTTTGGGTTCCTGGTGTTTATGAACCTTCCCAGAACGTTTGGGTTCCTGGTGTTTCTGAACCTTCCCAGAACGTTTGGGTTCCTGGTGTTTCTGAACCTTCCCAGAACGTTTGGGTTCCTGGTGTTTCTGAACCTTCCCACAACGTTTGGGTCTCTGGTGTTTCTGAACCTTCCCACAACGTTTGGGTCTCTGGTGTTTGTTTTTTTTACAACTCAGTTTTTTGTTCTCGTTCTGTATTTGCCTGATTTTCTGTTACAGGACAGTGGATTCGCCTTAATCATTCCATTCTTTTTTATTTAGAGTAAAGTTACATCTTATTTTTTTACTCCATGTTCTATCCATAAAGCTTATTTTAATTGCAGACTTTTTTATGTAATAATGATGTCCGCTGGAACACTGGCTGCGAGATCAATTTATATTTTGGGATTTTGTTTCACTTTTAAATGTGTAATCCTTTATATTGTGTATTTTCTCATACATTTGTGTGTTTATGGTGTCCATAATCATTGATTACGTGATTTATTTATGATTATTAATAATGAAAAAGCAATAGTATGTGGAAGAAAGTCAGTAAAGAGCACAATCTTGTGTCATTTTACAAATCGTTAGTCAGGAATGTGTTGCCTCTGTGCGATATTCTGCTATCACATCTTAACAGGGCCACACCTGAGTTGTATTCATTAGGCACCAAACAACATTTAAAAAACTGACAAACAGGGAGGGACTACCTGAAATTGTCCAATAAGAAAAGCTTGTTTTTGTTTTCCGTTGCAAAACGTATTGCTACGGAGTGCTCTAATAAATACAACCTTGTAAATCCAGTCTGGTAGTTTGGTACTGCCCAGTCAAGGCATTTCATATCTGCCCATTATAATACATGAGCACTGCAAGACAGCAGAGAGGCAACGAATACAAACCAGTGAAATCACCATTGTATCCGACTTGAAGTAGTTTAGCATTCTTTTGTTGACTGTCATAATCATTGGGTTTTCATGTTTTCTGGCTTACTACAGACTTTTAACATCCAAAACACCATCACAGGGAAAGAGAGACCCCTTACAGACATGGAGTACATATTGGTTATGTGTTTCAAACAGACTGAGGATGTTAGGTTGGAGAGACACCTACTCTGCACACACTCACATATGGCTGCGGGCAACAGTGATGTATGAGTTATGTGCGAGATAGCAAAAGGTGTTTGGTGGATTAGACACTGAAGTGTCAAAGATACAGCACAGTCGGTTGTTTTTTGTCTTTGTATTTGCGACCAAACTGCAAACCCCAAAATGTTGACGAATGTCACGGAAACCTCTCAGGTCAGTGTTCTTCCTGCTGTTCTTTGCAGTGCAGCGTGTGGAGTAGTGTTACTGGTGATACGCTCAGACGCTAGAAGCCTACTGATGGGAGCCCAAACGTGATGTAAATTCTCTCTTTCTCTTTCTGTGGTTGCTGGAATCAAGCATGCTCTGGCAAAACCTCAGTAACAGTCACTTCTGTATCGTTACGTTCCTGATGTTTGTATGTGTGTGAGTACTGTATGCGTGTGTTTCTCACCATCCTACTAAAAAACAAACCATTATCTGGCAAATAAACCAATTGTGTGGTCGACGGCAACTTTTACATTTCAAACGTTCTATGCAATGAATCATATTTGGGTGAAGTAAAAGAGGAAGAAACTGAATACCACTATCATTGTCATGGCTGAGACAAATACTGCTTCCTTTTAGCATTCCTGCTACAGAAATAGATTGACTTGTTTGTAAATAGCTACAATATGTGTACGTCAGGAATTTGATTCAATGTTTCTACATAGGCACCCTAAAATGGCACACTATTCCAATTAGTGTACTATAGGCTGGCTATAGGGAATAAGGTGCCATTTTTCGATGCAAAATAGTGTCAATAAAGTCTGCCATCTTATTGCTTCAAGCATGGGTTGCTGGGCACAGCGAATGGTCTTGTACGTACAGTGCTGAAGACTCCATTTTTGTTGGACGGCCTTGGATTCCAATACTTGGCTGCTAGTTTGTGCACTTGTTATTCCATAAAATAGAATGAAGCTGCTAAAGACTTAAGCCAATTATATGAAGAGATTAAATATATAATTTATATAAATATGTAAAACAAATACTATATGATAAATATATATAAGACATATTCGAGAAATGACAGGCCCTTCTCATGATCGAAGGGAATGACCTGGTGTGTGTACACTGCCACTACCTACTAACATACTATGATATTCAAGAAGTTTGAACGTTGATGGGAGGCTGCTTGTTTCCTTTCAGTGAGCCCACCGAAAACCATTGTAGGCTATACCCACTCACCATTCATTTGGCTTGAAAGGCTTTAGTGTGAAAATCCCTTAACCCACAACTCACTCAGTACAGTAACTGCTGTTTCAAGTATGGGCGATTATTTCAATGTAAAAAAGTGGAGTTATTTTTATAGCATACTTTAATGGAATATCTATACACAAATATTATTGTATCATACAGATACATTGGTACACTGGCAAAATCCCTATGAAGTTAATGGAATAGAATGATGATCAGATCAATATTGTCCTACTGTTACAAAGGCCTCCTTACAGTAGATGGCATGGAAACTGGCATGGAAAGCACCTCACAGGCCGTTAGAACAAACTAGCGACAGATAAAGTCACTGTCAGTGACTGGATGATCAGATATGTAAATGAGATCGAGATAATGAAGTTGTAAAAAAAGAAGCGAATCAATACTGATCAAGATCCAATTATGACTTGTTTATGTTCGAAATAGTTTAACTGTGTTCAATCACTTTGCCTCAGGAAAGCACACACAAAATGCACCGTGGTGAAATGAAATGGGACGTTAATATGCATAGTAGTAAGGGCTTATTATTACAATACTGGTCAATCAAGAAAGCCATCTTATTACTGTCCCATCCAGTCCTACATCTACTCTGGATGGGCTTTGGACCACAGCATTTTGCCAGGGACAAATAAAACCCCCCATGTCTTTTTTTTACGTCAACCAAAAATTGTGCTATTAAAGTAGCATAGCAACTGCAACTATCTGCCCTTGCTGTTGGTCCTTGTGGATGGCTAGGCACAGCGAACAACAACAGGACATTACTATGGATGAACATAATAGGGTGACAGACAAGGGAACGCCGGAAAAAAAGCGACAAAAAATCTTTCTCAACCATCAGGGAGCAGTCATCTTTCACCTTAGTGAAAAGTAACAAGTGCATGAGCTAATGCAGCATAAAGCCTCTCCTTACATCTGACAGGCAGGCAGACATATTCACTGTAAATACCAGTCAGGGTCATAGACTGCTCTGTACAACATGTAAATGTCATACTAAACACTATCACAGGCATGGAAAGCCACGCAGGCTGACCTTGCCAAACTTGTGCTTTTGTGAATAAAAATGACAAAAAAGCATTGTGTATGTGGCTGGCTTGTGCAGACTGTTTAATTAAAAACAAAAAGTTGTATTCGGAAACATATTGGTCTGTGTAGAGTTTCTATACATGTTGTGTTTGTAAAACGAGAAGAAAAAACACCTTCAAAAGGGATATCCTGGCTTCCATTAACTGGATGGAGGTTTGTAAAAAAGAAAATGTAATTGAAAAAAGCAACAGAAAATAAAGACAGAGACCCTAAATTAATAAGATGTTACATTCACTGTTGTAAGTGCAATGAGCTATACTTCATGTATCCATTTAAAAACCTTGTGTATGTTTCAGTGTATTCCTGTAAACAGTTGTAGTAGACTTGGTGCATCATGTCATGTAATGTGATGAATGAAATAATGACCTTACAATACATTTCAATCAGGAAAAGAATAAAAGAGAAATACAAAAAAATACTGTTGTCTGTAGTAATCTTTCTAGAATTACAAGCAATACAGTCAGATCATTATAGTGAGCATTCTATAGCCCTGTTTATGCCTGCCTCTTAACTTGCATCCTTTGTCCTGATTGTGCCCATATTTTCAGACGGTGTAGATTAAAAGCTGCATTGTGATCAGATCTTCCTCGCCACCTCCAGAGGTAATCAGGCACAATGGGCTACGTTTACGCAGGAAGCCAAATTCACTAAGATCTGATGTGAAAAGATATGTGATTGGCCAAAAGACCAATTAGTGGAAATATCAGAATTGGGCTGCCTGCGTAAACACAGCCTAGACGGATCTGGACAGAAAAACCATTTAAATCATAATTATCCCACCTTCTAAAATCATTGACAGGTGGCACCAATGACTTATGGCATTAATGTGTCATAATTTTTTTTGGGGGGGGAAGCTAGAAAATTAAAATCATTTGCATACAGGGAGGGGCCAGGATATCTGGTCACAATGCAGACAGATATGAGGCACATTTTAATACAATGTATAGACATATTTCTGTAAATGTGGACAGGATCAGGACAAAGGATGCATGTTAGCGGCAGGTATAAACAGGGCTTATGAGAGAACGCGTATCATGGTCACTGTTTCTGCTGCTTCTCCATAGACAAACGCACACACTGTCAGACTGAGCTGGTGGTGTACAGTATAAATGCTACTGTATGGAGTGAGCTTGTCATAAAAATCATACCGGTCATTCTTTTGAGAAAAGCTTTCCTTTCCACCGTGATCATCATTTTGCATTATGAAATGGAGAAAAAAAGAAGAATAAAAGGTCTGGATTCAAACCGTATCGCGGAAGATCCACGTAAAAATGTAAAGGTAATTTCCGATTGAGCCGACATACAGCGTTAACCCTGAATGAAGTATCCGCGAACATTACCTTTACATTTAAAATCAAGCTAGAACGCGGGTTTCTTCCGCAACACAGATTGAATCCAGCCCTAAGTGAACTTCCAATTTGTGGTTTCTATGTTCAACAATATTTTCTTTAAGAAAAAAAGCTTGTACTGTAGTTAAACTATATGATTTCATTAGATTTTTCCCATAAACTTGCAAGCTGCCTAAATTACAGCTTGCAAGAAATTACCCACTAAAACTTCCACCTCAAAATAAAACATCTGCAATAATGTTATCCCCAAAAGTTTGTTTAAATACTAATAAATCAATTGCACAAAATAATATGCTATTGGCTTGTGATTCTACTGTACTAAACATCTGAAACACAGGGCAGAAGAACATATTTACATTGACAACCACACTGTCAAGAGGATTTTCAAAATGTTAAAAACGCAACTTATAAGCTATTATGAAAACACACACACAAAGCAAGATAAAAATCTACTTGTTTAATGTTGGTACATTAATCTTCAGATGCTAGTTAAATTAGCATTTAATGAAACAGTGAAGTGTGTAGATACAACCAGAAGCAGTGTGATCTGTTTTACATACATTTCCTGTACATACACGTCTGCTGAGACCTAAACATTTCAAAGTGTTACTGACAAAGCATAGAGATGGGTTTGAAAAGCATATGTTAAAAACATGACTGATAAAACTAAACATCAACATCTTAAATATTAAATGAAATACAGGAAAATCTGTTTACTTAGAGCTCTATTCAATTAGATCCGCTTTACCCAACATCTGTATCGCGGTTGTTTTGGCGGTGTTGGAGGTGGAACTGCGTGAGAACTGTCAAATCCCCAAGCGGCTCCTGGCTTTATACCTAAAGCGGACATTGCCATTGGCTGCATGGAGTCACATTAAGAGAAATCCCATGCAGCCTTGTTTACAAGTTTAAAACACTGGAATGTGAGATATAGCCTACACCTCAAATTAGGCTTATATAAATCAAAATGGTACTTTTTGTTAAATAAATTTCAATTTGAGTGTCATTATTTCTATAATCGCCTACACGTTCTCATTCTGAATTTCTAACATGAGGGGGATGGGTGTGGCTTCGTGACAATGATCACAAGAGCAGCTGCTGAACGATTTGACAGCGCCAACGCAGTTACACCTCAGACACCACCAAAACATCAGCTATATGGGTGTCGGCCATCGCCAGTTAACGCTTGGTCTGACTGAATCTAGGCCTTAAAAATTCAGGCACTAAGTATAACCATTGGGGAAAAAACTATCAAGATAAGACATGATCAAAGGCTTCTTGGTTTGTCACGTCTTTTTGCCACATTGTGTTGCCCATTTCTCCAACCACCAGCAATACCACAAAAACTAAGACATTTGTGAAAGCAATATTCAGTCAAGATCA
Source organism: Oncorhynchus keta (assembly GCF_023373465.1). Lineage (NCBI taxonomy): Eukaryota > Metazoa > Chordata > Actinopteri > Salmoniformes > Salmonidae > Oncorhynchus > Oncorhynchus keta. Next base: position 28,472,152 of record NC_068447.1, read on the forward strand.
AATTGATCTAAGCTGGGGATTCCTTTTTATAATACTTACAGACTACCATGGTGATCCACAGACCAAATTCACACAATCACTTTTGGTTCAGCTACAGTCAAACAAGCTGACAACACTGTCATCTATATGTGGGTTTGGCTGCCGGTGACAAAACTAAAGTATGTGTATTACTATATCACGTAAAGGTAAGCCGAGACACTCAAGCTATTGGTTGGATGCATAGATTTTGGCGGTCATTTCAAATGCACAGTGTGGTTCAGGAGAATAGGCCAGTTTGTAGTGCAGGGAATGAAGTGGATCCTGGGAAACCAAACTGAATCCCCATACGTTTCACTTCAAGAGATTCCGTTTGGATTCCCATGAAGAGTGAACAGCATTCCCAATGGTCAACATGGCATGTTTTACTAAACAGACACTAAAGTTGTTTGCTGCTTTTAAGACCTCCAGAGCAGAAGCACATTGGTTTACACTTTGATTCATGCATCTAGGCTTAATCTACAAGGCTTCAATGTAATGTTTACCACAGTACAATTAACTGCACATTAATCCCCCAAAATATATTAGATTTGTTAAAAAATGATTTGATGCCAGTCTTTTATAAATAAGAACCTACACATAATGGCTGACCATTATAAAAGAGATTGGTGATGTAGGAGTGTGGTTAGAAAGCTACAGAGTTCCTAACACAAGGAAGGGAAGCTGATAATATTATACAATGACTTCTCCCGTATATCAGTTATAATCCCATCAATTCCAGATTCACTTTGAGCTGGTAGGACAGTTTTATGGTGATTAGCTAGCTATATTTGATAAAGTAGGTATTTACATACATGTATATTTTACATGCTTTATCATGTTACAATAGTCAATTCACTTAATCATAGCCAATGACTGAAGAGCAAACTACCCCGCGCCAGTCATACCTGTAGTTAAAAGGAACCATATGGCTTCAGATTCTGTACAAACCACTAGAAATGTATACATACTCGAAAACAGACAAATTACTCTTCGCATAATCATACTAACCGCAATTATTTTCATGACTCATGATTACTTTAACACTAAGTTGACTAACTAGGTAAACAGTGGGAGCTGAATGTACTGTAGGCTACTGCCACAAAGCAAGGGGTCACTAACGCTGTTAGCTAGCGAGACAATAGCCATGCAGAAGCGTAAGAGAGGAATATTTTGTGCTGGGGGAATGTAACTGACGCTCTGTATTCACAGACTGAGCACTGGCCAATGTGGATAGATAAGCGTGTGATAGGACTATACAGCAAATGGTCATTACTCTTATCTATACATATAACTTACATTACGTGACAGGTAGTGATGAGAAGCTCAACCTCTGGACGTATATAGGGGCAGTGGTATAAAGTACTTAAGTAAAAATACTTTAAAGTACCCCTTAAGTCTTTTTCTGGGGTATCTGTACTTTACTATTTATATTTTTTTACAACTTCTACTTCACTACATTCCTAAAGAAAATAATGTACTTTTTACTCCATACATTTTCCCTGACACCTGAAAGTACTACATTGTGAATGACAGGAAAATGGTCCAATTCACACATTTATCAAGAGAACATCCCTGGTCATCCCTACTGCCTCTGATCTGGAGGACTCACTAAACACAAACACAGTGTTTGTAAATGATGTGTGAGTGTTGGAGTGTGCCCCTGGCTACCCATATTAAAAAAATTATATGGTGTCATCTGATTTGCTTAACATAAAAGTATAAATAATTTCAAATTCCTTAACTTTTGATACTTAAGTATATTTTAGCAATTACAATTACCTTTGATAGTTCAGTATATTTAAAACAATTACTTTGACTTTTACTCAAGTAGTATTTTACTGGGTGACTTTCACTTCAACTTGAGTCCTTTTCCATTAAGGTATCTTAACTTTTACTCAAGTATGACAATTGGGTACTTTTTCCAACACTGTATAAGGGGAGGCAAACCTGGTTGGAATAGTCCAGGTGTACTTGGTTTATTTTGTCAGGCGCAATGGGACCAAAGGAATAGTCCCAAATGTGCAAACTCGCCATGCAAAGCAAGTTAAATCAAACTAAAATATTTCCAATATTTTAAATAGGTATTCGACCCAGGTCAGATCGGGAGGAAGGGGAGGGGTACCCACAAAGCACTCCTGTTCAGGAACAAAACACAGTCTCAGTTCCTTTCTGCTTTCACCTTTGATGCCTCCAATGATCAAAGGCACATTCACATTCCTGATTTCACCGTTGACTGTTTGTTCCATAACTATTAGAAGACGGGGGAGGGTTGTGTTAACAACACATAGCCTCTCCTTGTATAACACTTGTCTATCGCCAGTTCAGAGTTCCAATGGGAGACTGTGTGGTGCTTAGAACAGGAGAGTGTCAGGGGACTGGCAGCAGTGATAGGGAGGCTGAGGGGATGTTGGTGGGTGTTCCCACGGAGACCACCTGGATCAGTAGATAACAGGGAGCTCAGAGTAATTTCTATCGAAGTAGCCCCCCGTGTAGAGCCAGTCCTGGGATGATGTGTAGGGGTTTGTGCCTGACTGGAACCATCTGGAAGACAAGATAATGGTTATGGTTTACTTTAAATGATATAATACCATTGACCATTATGTTCTACCAGTATGTCATATGAATAAATACAAATCTTGAAATGTGAGGACACTCAGTTGTCACCTAGTGGACCATTCCTCCTCATCCTTGGAACGGTCTTTCCGAGCCGATCTCTGTTTCTCCTCCAGCCTCGCCTTCTCTCGACTGGCTTCATCTACACATACAAGAACAGTGGATCTTAAATGACCTATTCTGTACTTAGATACACAACCTTAACACTAGTTTCTAATACTTTGGCTTTGTGGATATGTGGCACTGACATACTTAACACCTCTCAAAAAACAACAATGGAATCTGAACACAAAAAAGACATGTGAATGTACCACCCCAGATGAACGGTAGAGGGCAGCATCATGTAGGGTGTGAGGATGTAATAGAAGAACTTCTATACCCATGTCTCCGTTCTCCATGGCTCTGATGTCGGGCCGCAGGCGGCAGTCTGTGGGGGCCAGGCGGTCCTGCATGCCAGGCTCCAGCTCATTCAGCGACATGGCAAAGTTAGTGAAGTTATACATCTGGAAAAATAACATTATACATAATTAATACCAAAATGTATGTATGTGTGTTTGTGTGTGTGTGTGTGTGTGTGTGTGTGTGTGTGTAAGCTGTTGGGTTATACGCTAAGCTGTGTGTGCGTTACCTTAGCAGAGTGTTGGGGTCGTGATGATATCCTCCAGAGCAGGGTGCTGCCAGGGATCATAGCTACGGTCTCCTGGACCTCAGGCATGTCATCTGCATCATCGTTGTCTGCCCCCTCAGGCTCCACCTGCACACACACACACACATACGTATGCAAGTCTATATAAAACTAGGTATTCTTACAAAAATCTAATGAGAAGTGTATTATTTTCCTTCTGAATAAAGCAATAAAATCAGAAATGACTTCAGCAAGGGAGACAGGGCATTATGAAAGTATTCAGACCCCTTGTCCTTTCCCACATTTTTACATTTCAGCCTTTTTTTCTAAAAATTGATTAAATCATTTCCCCCCCTCATCAATCTATACACAATACACCATAATGACAAAGCAACAACAGGTTTATATTTCTGAAAATGTTTTACAAATAAAAAAAACAGAAATACCTTAATTACATAAGTATTGCTATGAGACTTCCATTGATCATCCCTCAGATGTTTCTACAACGTGATTGGAGTCCACCTGTGGTAAATTTAATTGATTGGACATGATTTGGAAAGACAACACCTGTCTATACAAGGTCCCACAGTTGACAGTGCATGTCAAAGCAAAAACCAAGCCTTGAGGTCCGAGACAGGATTATGTCGAGGCACAGATCTGGGGAAGGGTACCAGAAAGCATCGAAGGTCCCCAAGAACACAGTGGCAAAGTTTGGAACAAAGACTCTTCCTAGAGCCGCCCAGCTAAACTGAGCAATCGGGGGAGAAGGGCCTTGGTCAGGGAGGTGACCAAGAACCCGATAGTCACTGACAGAGCCCCAGAGTTCCACTGGAGTTGGGAGAACCTTCCAGAAGGACAACCATGTCTGCATAACTCCACCAATCAGGCCTTTATGGCACCTAAAGGACTCTCAGACCATGAGAAACAGGATTCTCTGGTCTGATGAAACCAAAATTGAACTCTTTGGCCTCAGTGCCAAGCGTCACGTCTGGAGGAAACCTAGCACCATCCCTAAGGTGAAGCATGGTGGTGGTGGCAGCATCATGCAGTGGGGATGTTTTTTCAGAGGCAGGAACTGGGAGACTAGTCGGGAATCGAGGGAAAGATTAACGGAATAAAGAGAGATCCTTGATGAAAACCTGCTCCAGAGCCTCAGACTGGGGAAAAGATTCACCTTCAAAAGGACAACGACTCTAAGCACACAGCCATGCCAACGCAGGAGTGGCTTCGGGACAAGTCTCTGAATGTCCTTGAGTGGCACTGTCAGAGCCCGGAGTTGAACCCGATCGAACATCTCTGGAGAGACCTGAAAATAGCTGTGCAGTGATGCTTTCCATTTAACCTGACAGAGCATGAGATGATCTGCAGAGAATAATGGGGGAAACTCCCTAAATACAGGTGTGCCAAGCTTACGGCATCATACCCAAGAAGACTCAAGGCTATAATTGCAGCCAAAGGTGCTTCAAAGTACTGAGTAAAGGGTCTGAATAATTATGTAAATGTGATAGTTTATTTATAATACATTTGCAAACATTTCTTAAAACGTTTTTATGCTTAGTTATAATGGTTTAATGTGTGTAGATTGAGGGGAAAAACAATTGAATCAATTTTAGAATAAGGCTGTAACGTAACAAAATGTGGAAAAAGTCTAGGGGTCTGAATACTTTCCCAATGCCCTGTATGTCTACTTCATGTACCATGAATATACCATATCCACTGTGAAATGAACTACACTATTCTCACTGGTTTTACACACACACACACACACACACACACACACACACACACACACACACACACACACACACACACACACACACACACACACACACACACACACACACGGTCTCATTTTTACCTTGACATTACGTCATGGCATTCTGACAGAATCATCAAGAAATCAAAATCAGAGGACAGTTATCAAGAGAAGTCAATGTTGTATTACAATGAGTCAACAGACATTAAACACACACACAATATGTCCACTACAAGGCCCAATCTGCTTCGAAAATATCTTTACTCTAGAAAAGGACACTCATATTGTGAGACACTGACTCACCTGACTCTTCGGTTTCTTGGAGTCTCCTTTCTTCTCAGCCTTCTTGTTGGCCTCGTATGTCTGGGGGTCCACGCTCCACATGCACTCAGTCCACTTCCCATAGATCACACAATGCTTCTTTTTACTGCCAGGGACAGAGAGGGGAGGAGACATCAGCAGCTAAATACTGCATCACTGACAGAGTATGACGCCATGTTATCATTGTGTGTCACCCACCAGGGGCGAGTTCAGTAGGGAGAAACGCTTCAAAACCTTTTGACACGGGAAGGTACTACTGTTTCCTGCAGTCAAATGACCTAGTTGACGCATGGGTGGAATGTTGTTCAAACACGGTGTTTCTATTTTGATGATAATGGTGCCAAAGGGGAGGCTGCCGTTTTACAGGCTCCTAACCAACTGTGCTATTTTTTATTGTTCAGAAATGTGGTGGGTACTCTCTTCGTTTGCTGGACTTTATCCTGCTAACTGTTCCAAATGTCCCAACTGAATTTGGTAAAAGGGCTTTTTTGTACTCTGCGCCATCGTCTTGGAACGCCTTACAAAATACTTTTAAACTGGAAGAACTTGTCCCGATTGGTATTTTTAATCACTGATGAAGGATTTTGAGACCGATTCCCTGACCTGTCAATGTTTTTAATTTGCTGTTTTTGATTTTGTTAAACTCTTGTGAATTCCATGGTTTTTACTAGATTACTTGTAGTTTTTCATGTTGTTTGTCTGTAATTTTTGGAATGACGTGGTGCTGCCCATCTTGGCCAGGACGCTCTTGAAAAGAGATTTTAAATCTGAATGAGCCCTTCCTGGTTAAATAAAGGTTAAATAAATCAAACTAACAAAAATGTAAACATTGTTTAAGTTATTTTGTCCCTAATTTAGCTATTAGCGTGAAGAAATTACGGAAATTCAGTGGGCCGTCGTCGGTGACCGCCTTTACCATACGTTCTATTGGTCAATGTGCAATAACTGGAAAATAAACTGGATGCTATACGATCGAGATTATCCGACCAACGGGACGTTAAGAACTAATATCTTATGTTTCACCGAGTCGTGGCAGATGATATAGCGATGGCTGGGTTTTCTGTGCATTGGCAGGACAGAGCAGCTATGTCTGGTTTACTTGTCAGTAACAGCTGGGTGCAATGTCTAATATTAAAGTCAAGGTATTTCTCGAGTAAGAGTACCTCATGATAAGCTGTAGACCTATATCCAGAGAGTTTTCATCTATATTATTCATAGCCATCTATTTACCACCACAAACCGATGCTGGCACTAAGTTCGAACTTAACGAGCTGAGCTGTATAAGGCCAAAAGAAAACAAGAAAATGCTCATCCACTCCTAGCGGCTGGGGACTTGCAGGCAAACTTAAATCCATTTTACCTCATTTCTACTAGCATGTCACATGCAACCAGAAAAAAATAATCAACTCTAGACCACCTTCACTCCACACACGGAGACACATACCAAGCTCTCCCAATTTGGCTCCCAAAAGGCTCCTTAACAGCTTCTACCCCCAAGCCATAAGACTGTTGAACAATTAATCAAATGGCAACCCAGACTATTTACATTGACACCCCCTCCCCCCTTTGTTTTTACACTGCTGATACCTGCTGTATATTATCTACGCATAGTCACTTTCCTCCTACCTACATGTACAAATTACCTCAACTATACCCCTGCATATTGACTTGGTACCAGTACCGCTATATATAGCCTCGTTATTGTGTTACTTTTTATTAACATAATTTGGTCACTCTAGACACAAACTGCTACAGATCTATATCTATCCTACCCGGTCTTTCTAAGGTCTTCGAAAGCCAAATTAACAAACAGATTACCGACCATTTCGAATCCCACCGTACCTTCTCCGCTATTCAATCTGGTTTCAGAGCTGGTCATGGGTGCACCTCAGCCACGCTCAAGGTCCTAAACGTCATCTTAACCGCCATCGATAAGAGACATTACTGTGCAGCTGTATTCATCGACCTGGCCAAGGCTTTCGACTCTGTCAATCACCACATTCTTATTGACAGACTTGACAGCCTTGGTTTCTCAAATGATTGCCTCGGCCTGGTTTACCAACTACTTCTCTGATAGAGTTCGGTGTGTCAAATCGGAAGGCCTGTTGTCCAGTCCTCTGGCAGTCTCTATGGGTGTGCCACAGGGTTCATTTCTCAGGCCGACTCTCTTCTCTGTATACATCACTGATATTGCTCTTGCTGCTGGTGATTCTCTGATCCACCTCTACGCAGACGACACCATTCTGTATACTTCTGGCCACTCTTTGGACACTGTGTTAACTAGTCTCCAGACAAGCTTCAATGCCATACAACTCTCCTTCCGTGGCCTCCAACTGCTCTTAAACGCAAGTATAACTAAATGCATGCTATTCAATCGATCACTGCCCGCACCTGCTCGCCCGTCCAGCATCACTACTCTGGACGGCTCTGACTTAGAATACGTGGACACCTACAAATACCTGGGTGTCTGGTTATTCCTCCTTTGGTCATCTTTCCTTCCAGTTCTCTGCTGCCCATGACGGGAATGAAATGCAAAAATCACTGAAGCTGGAGACTCACATCTCCCTCACTAGCTTTAAGCACCAGCTGTCAGAGCAGCTCACAGATCACTGCACATAGCCCATCTGTAAAGAGCCCATCTATCTACCTACCTCATCCCCATACTGTATTTATTTATTTATCTTGCTCCTTTGAACCCCAGTATCTCTACTTGCACATTCATCTTCTGCCGATCTACCATTCCAGTGTTTAATTGCTATATTGTAATTACTTCGCCACCATGGCCTATTTATTTCCTTAACTTACCTCATTTGCACTCACTGTATATATACTTTTTGTTTTTCTTTTGTTCTACAGTATGTTTTGTTTATTCCATGTGTAACTCTGTGTTGTTGTATGTGTCGAATTGCTACGCTTTATCTTGGCCAGGTCGCAGTTGCAAATGAGAACTTGTTCTCAACTAGCCTACCTGGTTAAATAAAGGTGAAATAAAATAAAAAATAATTTAGTCAATCTTAACTCTATTTCTTGAACTGCATTGTTGGTTAAGGGCTTGTAAAGTAAGCATTTCACGGTAAGGTCCTGTTGTATTCGGCACATTTGATTTGAATAAACAGTTATGTTATATTTCAGTCTTTTGTGATGTATATAAAGATTAATATTGTGACTCAAACTCAAAATGTTATACATTTCAGCTCTATAGTAGTTCTTCCTTTAAAAGTTGTAGCGTACTGCAGCACAGCTTGGGGGTGCCGCAGAATTCTATGGCACGTTATTTAAGTGTCAGCCATTGTTGCCAGAATGATGCCAGAATGATGCAATTTATCACAATTTATCTGCCACCATCTACCACAAACGGTCACGCATAAGCTCAAAACTTTTAAAGGAAGAACCACTGTATATATGACAGTACAGGTGTCTTCTTTTTTGTAAGCCCATAACCATGTGTAAGGTGTATACTTTTGTTTCAAAGTAGGTTTGTTTAAGACTACCCAGAAAAACTGTGTGACCCTGATCAATTCTGCCCAATAAGAAGACAGATTATGTTTTCCGTTGTAAATACTTATTGCAGTGTGTCACAAAAACACTTAAACTGGACCAGTGAATTCAGGACCAAAGAAGTAAGCCATAGGTGGTGTATCAGAGTGCCAATACTTCCACATTCTGTACCTCTTATCCTGAATGTAGCCCTCTACTCTGTGGAGCTCCTTCCCAAACATGCCACATGGCTTGAAGTTCAGCACACACTTATCACCAGTACTGCTCAGGACAGACAGAGACCAGAAGAATGAGGAGAAAAGAAACAATCATTCATTTCCAGACCATTATGGCTCAAGTACTGTCTTCAGGGGCAAATCTTAACTACCACTAAAGTCACATTTTCACTTAAGCTTTGTTCACAACGAAGACCTTAACGCTCAAATCAGTTTTGTTTTTCAAATCCGTTTTGGGATACTGACTGTCCAAACAGCAAGTTACAAGTGACCAAAGGGGATTTCGGTTTGCTCAGACTGTAGTCATTTGCTGACATGGTTACGCTAGTTGTCATGGTAATGACGGGGGTGTGTGTACAGTGGTGAAGGCTGACTGGTGGTGGTTCTCGGGTTTCCTCTTGCTCATCAGTTCTTGTGTTGCAAGCAAAGGTGACAACAACGCCTCCCATAAAATTTTCCCAGTTGCTTTGAGTGTTCGAAATCAGTGTATGAACACTAAGCCTCAAAATGATAAGATCCAACTTTCAACTTCAAAATGTGTCATTTGTTTCTAACCACAAAGAGTCAACTGGCTAGCTAGCTGTTCAGCTTGATAGCATATTCACTCATTTGTTTGTAAACAATTAATAAGCTAGTTAGCTACCACATCATGTTTTTATCAAACTGTCAACAGAGTAGCTAGCAAGTAACAAGATATGCCAAATAAGTCTAAAAAACACTTAAGGGTAAATCAGATTACATCACCTATGAATGTGGTGAATTTGACTTGAGAATATCTGATTCCGTGTGTTTATTGGCTGTTCAGTCTGCAGGAAAAAGATCAGATTCGAAAAGGAAACGCAAAAAAATTGGATCTGAGTCACTTCAAACTGCCAGTGTGAACCAGACTTAACCTATTGACATTAATGCATGATTAAGTGAACATTGTATTGAAGTGGAAGTTAGGATTTGCCCCTATGTCTGTTCTACTGAAAGTAGTGGATATTAACACATTTATAGGCTTCCAAATCAATAATTGAAGGTAAACTAAGGTAAACAAAATAGCCATTCCTATATTCACCTGTGGTTGAGGATCTCCACAGTGCCATACTGCTCGATCCACAGTTTACCCAGGATGACATTGTGTACACAGCAGAAAGGGTTGGTCCATGTATAGACCTCACCGTGCCTGGGGAGAAGGGGAGCAAAACAAAGCCTTAGGTACAATGGATTCTCACACAAACGTTTGCTGAACAGTTAATCAAATGGCTATCCGGACTATTTGCATTGGCTGTGCACACTCACTGGACTCTACCTACCTACAAATACTGCACTGACACTCACTACATACACTCACACAAACACTACATACGCTCACACGCACATGCATAGACGCTACACACACACTCATGTTTATCATCTATCCTGAATGCCTAGTCACTTTTAACCATACTTACAGGTACATGTACATATTACCTCTAAAAAATGTTGTTCTTTTTAACTCTGCATTGTTGGAAAAGGGCACTTAACTTCACTAGGGTAGGGGGCAGCATTTGGAATTTTGGATGAAAAGCATGACCAAATTAAACTGCTTGCTACTCAGGCCGAGAAGATAGGATATGCATATAATTAGTAGAATTGGATAGAAAACACTAAAGTTTCCAAACCTGTTAAAATAATGTCTGTGAGTATAACAGATCTGATATGGCAGGCTAAAACCAGAGGAAAATCCAAGTGCTATTATTTTGAAAGGCTGTTTTTCCATTGAAAGCCTATCCACCATACAAAGACTTAGGACCCAGTTCACGAGCTCTGTGGCTTCTTCTACATGTGGCCAGTCTTTAGGCATTGTTTCAGGCTTTTACTCTGAAAAATGAGGGAGACACAGCACTTTCAATCAGTGGCCAGTGTTAATTTCCATTCACCAGCCATGCGTCTGATCGGGAAGCGCCTTTCTTGTTTCTACTTTCCTACCGACAAAGCTTTTGTCCGGTTGAAATATTATTGATTATTTATGACAAAAACAATCAGAGGACTGATTTTAAACATTGATTGGCATGTTTCTACTAACTTTTAGTGTACTTTTTAAAAACTTTTCGTCTGGACTTAGTGCACGCGCCTTAAGCATTTGGATTACTGGACAAAATGCGCAAACAAAAAGGAGGTTTTTGGTCATAAAGAGGGACATTATCGAACAAAACAAACATTTGTCTAATATGGAGACCTGGGAGTGCCACCAGATGAAGACCCTCAAAGGTAAGTGATTAATTTTAATGCTATTTATGACTTTTGTGACACTCTCCTTGGCTGGAAAATGGCTGTATGGGTTTCTGTGACTAGGTGCTGACCTAACATAATCGCAAAGTGTGCTTTGTCCGTAAAGCCTTTTTGAAATCGGACACAGCGGTTGCCTTAAGGAGAAGTTTATCTTTATTCGTATATTTAACACTTGTATAGTTTATCAATGTTTATGATGAGTATTTCTGTAATTTGATGTGTCTCTCTGCACTTTCACCGGATGTTTGTTTGAGACAATGCATTTCTGAACGCGCCAATGTAAACTGAGATTTTTGGATATAAATATGAACTTTATCAAACAAAACATACATGTATTGTGTAACATGAATTCCTATGAGTGTTATCTGATTAAGATCAAAGGTTAGTGATTAATTTAATCACTATTTCTGACTTGTGATCCCTCTCCTTGGCTGGAAAATGGCTGTATGGTTTTCTGTGACTAGGTGCTGACCTAACATAATCACATGGTGTGCTTTCGCAGTAAAGCCTTTTTGAAATCGGACACTGTGGTTGGATTTACAATACATTTCTTTAAAATGGTGGATAATACATGCATGTTTGAGGAATTTTAATTATGTGATTTCTGTTTTGAATTTGGCGCCCTGCAATTTCACTGGCTGTTGTCGAGGTGGGACGCTACCGTAAGTAAGCATTTCACGGTAAAGTATACACCTGTTGTATTCGGCACAAGTGATAAATAACATTTGATTGGATTGATTTGACTCACTTGAGGAGTTCTAGTGTGATGGTTCCCTTTGGCTCGGCCTCCACACTCTTGCCCCAAAACTTTAGTTTGGGGTAGATGGAGCCGTGGAAGACGAAGTCCCCGACTAGGCTTTCAGCATGGAAGGCACTGATGGGGGGGTGGTGGCTGACCTGCTCCGAGATCAGCCTGTAGCCATGGTCCTCTCTAGGGGAGAGAGAGAGAGAGCGAGACAGAGGAGAGAGAAAAGAGAAAGGGAGGATGAGAAAGAGGGGAAGAAAAATAATATAGGCAGGACAAGAGGAAAAAATACAGACTTATCATAGCACATTGAAAATAAGGTCAACAGAGGAACATATACTTAGAAATGTCCTTGTTTTTGAAAGAAAAGCAACAACAAAAAAGTCCATTAAAATAACATCAAATTCAGAAATACAGTGTAGACATTGTCAATGTTGTTAGTGACGATTGTAGCTGGAAACGGCTGATTTTTAATGGAATATCTATATAGCCATACAGAGGCCCATTATCAGCAACCATCACTCCTGTGTTCCAATGGCATGTTGTGTTAGCTAATCCAAGTTTATCATTTCAAAAGGCTAATTGATCATTAGAAAACCCTTTTGCAATTATGTCAGCACAGCTGAAAACTGTTGATTAAAGAAGCAATAAAACTGGCCTTTAGACTAGTTGAGTAACTTGGATTAGCTAACACAACATGACATTGGAAAACAGGAGTGATGGTTGGTGATAAATGTAGATATTCCATTAAAAAGCTGCATTTTCCAGCTACAATAGTTATTTACAACATTAACAATGTCTACACTGTATTTCGGATCAATTTGGTGTTATTTTAAATGGACGACACAAAAAAGTGCTTGTCTTTCAAAAACAAGGACATTTCTAATAATGGTAGTATTATTGTTAAATTCATGGGTGAAAGCAGGTAAAGATGTCCTATTAAAGGCTTGAAGACCAATACAGTGTGCAGTCTAGTCAGAGACAGGGAGGAACAGTCCAGAGCTCCACAGCTTTTTACAACACCTCTCTATGCAACTAGGTATAGAAGTGTTGCAGTCCTGTCCCCTCACCGTGTCAGCTCATAGGTCTCTCCTAGCAGAGGGTTGAAGGGCTTTCCAGTTCTGTCCCACTGTGACGCTACGGCCGACACGGCAAAAGCAGCTACCGCCTGGGAAGACACGAGGGGAATATTCACTGTCTCTTACTGTTTAGTCATCCAACTGGGTTATCGGAAGCTTCCTTTGTTGTTACGGTGTGTGTATGCTCTCACCTGCATGCGCTCTATGGAGTCAGACAGCGAGCAGGCTTTGTTGTTACGGTGTGTGTATGCTCTCACCTGCATGCGCTCTATGGAGTCAGACAGCGAGCAGGCTTTGTTGATGAGGTATGTGTGCTCCATGTACTCAGTGATCCGCTGGAGGAAGCTCAGGGGCTCGTTGAACACAATGGGCATGGTGATCTTGGACAGCTCCTACACACGCGCAGAGAAAATAAGCAAGATTAGAATGTCAAATACCTTCACAGAAGTGGGATGAATTCAAACTCTTTAGCATAGAAACCTAGAGAATGTCATTGTCTATAAATAGATGTGTGATTCTTTAGATATGGTCTGTAGCCCTTACCAGTCCAATGCATTTCTTTAGAATGCCCCACACACTGAAGTTGTTTCTGGAAAACATTGGGGCGGGTAGTGTTGTCCTGAAAGATTTAAGGATAAGACAGACAAAACACACAAAGACAACATATTAGTGTCTTGTAGAGAATCAGAGAAGGTGAGTATCACCATGATGACGATCACTACTAAAGTATGTGATTGTAGGCTGACCTGTTGGATGTTATTATATACTGACTGGCTGGCTAACTGGGTTAGAGATAAATGGAGCATGTGGACTGACCAGTCTTCTAGCAGGGTTAAAGCTATTAAGAATGTGAGAGAAAGAGAGGGAGGGAGGGAGGGGGGCAGTAGAGGGAGAGCAACACAGAGTCAGAAAGAGACAGATTACGATAGTGTGAGAGAGTGCGAGAGGAGATCGAAAAGAAAGATGGAGAGAAAGAGAAGACCTGGAGAGGAGGACAACAGGAATCTTAGCGTACCGGTGTTTCCTGATTCCGTTCTCCTGTGGCAAGGAACCATTGTTCCTCTGGGTGCCATCATACACCAAGGCATCTTTAAAACTGGCCTCCGATGTGCCTTCATACGACTCATCAGAGTCCAGGCCTAACAGACAAACACACACAAATTAGGGAAAGGCTATAGAGCTATTTTCTGTTTACCATCAGTCATGTTGAGTGATGCACGTGCATCTGTAGCAGGATAGCTAACATGGATGTTGGAACATTGACAAACTTAACAGTGATTGATTACTGTGAAAACGCGCAAGACTGATGGCTATGTCCAACAAGTATATTATTCTTGTAGCTTTATCTAGCTCTATTTGTGATCTTTGACCTTGCCTTACTAGCCCTTAGGTAATCACCCTCTGATGACATAGTGATGTTGTAGACGATAACCATCTGATTACATGTTTGGTAGCCTCTCCACTCACAGCCCGTCATCCCGTATACAGGTTGAAAATGGCAGATTTTGTCATTGATAAATGCCTAAATTTGAACGCAGTGGATATACATTAACATGCTATACATGTCAGAGCTCAGGTTATCCACTTCATAGCGCTGTATGGGTTTTGACTGACAGCCATTCTAAACTTGAGCACACGAGATGACCGCATCCCTCCCGCTAATTGGGCAACTTTTGTAAATTTGTTATCAGAGAGAAATGCTGTAAATTGAAAGGAGACTATGTGTTCTGAAAGATACAGCTTCGATGTTACACAATCAAATCACTCATTAGTCCCAAATGTGCACTTCACATTTCTAGATTTGAAGACTCATGTCATTTACAGTATCAACATTTATGATCGCTATGTTTTATCCAGTTAAAGATGGCATGCCTAACCTGGGTAGTCCTGAATAGAATAAGATGTTTGTAGTATTGTGACAAAAATATGCCATGGAACACGACTCCATTCTATGCGCACATGAATTACAATTTGTCTGAAGTGCAGTTTGAAAGGAGATCACGAAGATCATATTTTATAACATAGCTAGCTATGTTCGCAATAGAATAAGCTTTCAAATTACACCCACCTGACCCAGATTGCGATTTATACCTTTATAAACGTTTTTGGATTGCGTAAACAGTAATTGTATGAGGGTGGGGACGGAGGGCTGTGTTCCAAACAAAAAACGATGAGCGGGTTTGCTTCAGTTCCTCAATGGCAAGGATAGGAGAGCTCATAAAAACCACTTTATAGTGACATGTTGACTAGCATGGGCACGAGCGCGCATGTTGGTTTTGTACATCCACATCAGGACACACAGGTTGAAATATCAAAACAAACTGAACCAACTAGACTCATTTAGGGACAGGTCGAAAAACATTAATGCCCAGCTAGTTGCTAGCTAAATATTGGGTTGTTATTTTACCTGAAATGCACAATCTCCTTTTTTTCTGGATCTTTGTAGAATTTGGACCCATTTTGAGTTACACAAAATAGTATGTTCTCTACTCCGACAATTATTCCACAGATAGTCATTTCTAGTCATTTCATCTTCTGACTTTATATGGCAGTTGGCAACCAACTTTATTAAGGTGCATTACCACCACCAACTGGACTGGTGTGGACCCCAGTTCGTCTTTCTCACCCACATGGGTATATGCTCCTAAAAACCAATAAGGAATGGGAGAGGCGGGACTTGCAGTGCTTCAAGCATCAAAAATAGAACCAAGTTCTATTTTAGCGCCTGGCTACACAGAAGCTTGTTGAGACGTGCAAGCAGTTTGGATTCAATTATTGAATAATGTGTGTACATTTATTTTGCAATGCTCGAGCACATAAGTGTTGTTTTATTTGTTTATTGAAACCAGGTTCTCTGTTCACTTGCTCAATATAAGATGGAAGGGAGTTCCATTCAATCATGGGTCTGAATAATACTATATGTTTCCTTTCATTCGTTCTGGACCTGGTGACTGTGAAAAGACCCCTGGTGGCATGTCTGGTGGGGTAAGTGTGTGTCAGTGCTGTGTGTAAGTTGACTCTGCAAACAATTTGGATTTTTTAAAAAACAATGTTTCTTATAAAAACAAGAAGTGATGCATTCAGTCTTTCATCAATGCTTAGCCAAGAGAGACTAGTATTGATATCACTGATGAATAGCACAATATTCCGCTCTGTTCTGGGGCCGGTGCAGCTTAACTAGATCCTTCGTGGCAGCAGTTTCCCATATGACTGGACAATAATCAAGATAAAACTAGAGCCTGCAGGACTTGCTTTATGGAGTGTGGTGTCAAAAAAGAAGAGCATCTCTTTATCACCGGACAGACCTCTACCCATCTTTACAACCATTGAATCCACATGTTTTGACCATGATGGTGTTGCCTTAGATGGTAAACTAAATTACTCAGTTTCCTCAACTTGCTTAACAGCCACACCATTCATTACCATATTACGCTCAGGTCTAGAATGCTCTTAGTTTTAGAGATGTTCAGGACCGGTCAATTACTGGCCACCCATTCTAAAACGGACTGCAACTCTTTGTTTAGGGTTGCAGTGATTTCACTAGCTGTGGTTGCTGACACATAGGGTTGAATAATGAGCATACATGGACACACAAGCTTTGTTTAATGCCACTGGCAGGTTATTGGTAAACATAGTGTACCGCAGAGCACATTTACATGTTAAACATTAGAATAGATGATATAAAAGAAACCCCTCTGGTGTTCTGTTGGATAAATACAATAGCTCCGAATTCACGATATGTTGGCGGTTGCAAAGCCATAACATACGTTTTTTTCAACAGGTTACGGTCAATAATATCAACAGCTGCACTGAAATCTATCAGTCGAGCTCCCACAATCTTCATATCAATTTCTTTCAACCAATCATTAGTTTCAGTGCAGTACATGTTGAGTGCCTCTCTATAAGCATGCTGAAAGTCTTGTTCAATTTTTCTTTTACAGAGAAATAGTATTGTATTTGGTCAAACAATTAACAGTTTTAGGGAAAATAGTCTTTACATTACATAACTCACCTAAGCCTGACAAGGTTACCTCATATATAATTATATAATCTACCTTTTTTAAATTTATTATATTTTATTTTCTTCACACCAAAATACACACACAACAACAACTACAGACGCACACAAACCCCAACTACATCTCCTCTGCCCAGACACGCATGGCTCACACCTCCAACCCTAGTTGCTGCATTATTGTTTGCCACATGGCCTTACGTTGTACCAATTTTTTTTTATTAAAATCGGTCACCATGCTATTAAAAATAGTCATTATTTGATTTTTCCATTGTATTAACGATTAATGGGCTGCAATTTCTGAGACTGGTAACTAATGACCTTATCCTCTGCAGCAGAGGCAACTCTGGGTCTTCCTTTCTCATAGCGGTCCTCATGAGAGCCAGTTTCATAATAGCGCTTGATGGTTTTTGCGACTGCACTTGAAATTCTTGAAAATGTTCCAGAATGACTGACCTTCATGCCTTAAAGTAATGATGTTGTTTCTCTTTGCTTATTTGAGTTGTTCTTGCCATAATATGGACTGTCTATTACCAAATAGATCTTCTGTATACCAACCCTACCTTGTCACAACAACTGATTGGCTCAAACGCATTAAAGAAAGAAATTCCACAAATTAACTTAACAAGGCACACCTGTTAATTGAAATGCATTCCGGGTGACTACCTCATGAAGCTGGTTGAGAGAATGCCAAGAGTGTGCAAAGCAGTCATCACTATACAGTATTCCCAGAAAGCATGGATTATTGAATCATTGTTAGTTTTACACTTAACAAGACTGCCATTGTGTTGTAGAATGTGAATTTTGACAGTTGTATAGAATTTATTATACATTAGTTACTGTATTAAGCGTACATTTTCGTTAACTGTAATTTCATTAGTTATGCTCCTACTTTCCCTCCATCTTGAGCCAACAGTTCTTTTTAAGTCCTTGTTCCATTCATTTATATGCGTTGTCTTGGCTGTATGCTTAGGATTGATGTCCCGTTGGAAAGTGAACCTTCGCCCCAGTCTGAGGTCCTGAGCAGGTTTGATCAATGATCTGTGTACTTTTCTCCGTTCAGCTTTCCTTCGATCCGGACTAGTCTCCCAGTCCCTGCCGCTGAAAAACATCCACACAGCATGATGCTGCCACCATGCTTCACCGTAGAGATGGTGCCAGGTTTCCTCCAGACGTGACGCTTGGCATTCAGGCCAACGAGTTCAATCTTGGTTTCATCAGACCAGAGAATCCTGTTTCTCATGGTCTGAGAGTCCTTTAGGTGCCTTTTGGAAAACTCCAAGTGTGCTGTCATGTGCCTTTTGCTGAGGAGTGGCTTCTGTCTGGCCACGCTACCAGAGGCCTGATTGGTGGAGTGCTGCAGAGATGGCTGTCTCATCCCCGTGGAAGAGTCGGGTTCTTGGTCACCTCCCTGGCCAAGGCCATTCTCCCCCAATGGCTCGGTTTGGCCGGGCGGCCAGCTCTAAGAGGCCGCTGTGTTCTTAGGGACCTTCAATGCTGCAGACATGTTTTGGTACCCTTCCCCAGATCTGTGCCTCGACTCAATCCTGTTTCAGAGCTCCACGGACAATTCTTTCAACCTCAAGGCTTGGTTTTTGCTCTGACACGCTGTCAACTGTCGGACCTCATATAGACAGGTGTGTGCGTTTCCATATCATGTCCAATCAATTGAATTTACCACAGGTGAACTCCAATCAAGTTGTAGAAACATCAAGGATTATCAATGGAAACAGGATGTCCCTAGCTCAATTTCGAGTCTCATGGCAAAGGGTCTGAATACTTATGTAATTAAGGTATATGTTGTTTTTTATACATTTTTCATTATGGGTTATTGTGTGTAGATTTGAGGAAAAAAATGTATTTAATCCATTTTAGAATAAGGCTGGAACGTAATCAAATGTGGAAAAAGTCAAGGGTCTGAATACTTTCCCAATGCGCTGTATAATAACAAGTAAACAGTCTGACATTTGACAGTCTTACAATTAGGCTACAGGTGAAAGAAATGACTACATGGGAGGGAGCCACAGAACTAATGCACTATGACGTGATGCAAATTGACACAACATACACCGACTGAGCTAAGCATTTATTTGCTATAAATAATTAATATAATAATAATAATAATAATAATAATATAATATAATATATGCCATTTAGCAGACGCTTTTATCCAAAGCGACTTACAGTCATGTGTGCATACATTCTACGTATGGGTGGTCCCGAGGATCGAACCCACTACCCTGGCGTTACAAGCGCCATGCTCTACCAACTGAGCTACAGAAGGACCACACATATATTATTATTATTATTATTATTATTATTATTATTATATATTAAATAATTCATGAATAAATAATTAGCTTGATCAACCCGGAACACCCAAAGAAATCTGATCTGGGATTCATAAGAATATCTGATCGACATAAACAATAACTTGATGACACTGTGTGATCTGCAGTTCACCCCACGTTCAGCAGGCTTTGTCCATCCTTTCATTCCCTCGCACATACGTGCACGCACACCTCCGCAAGTTTGTTTCTCCACAGAGCCACCAGCACATACGCGTTGTTCCCCAGCCAATCGCACACGTGCACGGACAAAAGTAGCCGACAAAGGAGTTTGTGTCTGCTGGAGCCTTGGCTGTAAAATATCATGCGTTGCGGCGGTGCTTCGCTGCATTATTGAAGCTATCAGTTCCACTGCTAAGATTACAGTATACTGTGTGGCACTGGGCCACTGTGAGCTAAAGTACAAAAGACACATCTCCTGCCCATAACAGTGTGTCAAGCGCAACAGTCCAAAATGGCAAGAGCCATTAAATGTCAAGACCACAACAAGGTCATGTTCAGGAGGTATAAACAGGAGACAATGTATTTGAGAATTTAGCAAAAAAGAAAAATGAACATTTCCTGGTAGCCCTTCCTGTTTTAAAAACTCCCATTTTGAACCTGCTGAACGTGACCATGACAAGAGTGATGATAAATAACTGTTAAGTCACTGTCAATACTCTGTCTCTGTGTGTGTCTTCTATTCTCCTACAACTATGTGGTAACATTTGAAGTTCTTGTAAGTAATTATATTATCTAGGCCCGCCCCCCGTTCGGACAGGGACACCCACCTGTGACTGCATCGTAGAACTCGTCATCGTTGTTCATTGTACAGAGTCAAAGTCAGACCTCCAGGTGCTAGCGGAGAGAGAGGTGAGTCTCTAAAGCATGGTCCCTCTAGTGAGCCTCACTGGTAACTGGCACTTCAAATGACTCCTCCTCCACGGCAGGACAGGTAGCAGCTCACACAGCAAACCTGCTGGACAAAGACAATCAGGTCAGGGTTGTATTCATTAATGCACACTGTAGCGTAATGTTTTGCAACGGAAAACAAAAACGAGCAGTTCTTATTAGACAAGTCCAGGTAGTCCCTCCCTGTTTCAGTCCGTTTTCTTCCATTTTGTGTCGAATGAATATGACCCAGACAGACCCCCATTAACGATCACACATCAACAACAACAATACAACTAGGCAATCTGTCCATGAAACTATTAATTTCACAAAACACTCATTCACTCATCTACCAGTAGACTATATGAACTCTTCTCCTTGCTGTCCCTCTAGTCTAGTAGCTGTGGTTTCTGGTTTGGAGTGGACCCAGTGAGTGGTGGCCTGTATGGTCCACTGAGCCCAAACAAACAGTGCTCAAATTACATAACTAAACACAGGAGCAAAATGGCTGCCATTTGCTGTGTCAGTCTGTCGGTCGGTCGGTCTGGTGTTAATCTGATCCTGAACTTTCTCTCTGTGTGAGTTAGCCTTACCTGCTGTTCTGCTGTCTGTTAGTCTCCCTATTCAGACCTAGCCTGTGGTCTAGGAGGTTTTTCTGGGTGTAGGACGACTAGGGAGGGTGACTGACTTCTCTATTTGTGTCCTTAGTCTTTACATACCCAGTACCAGGAACGCCTCAAACAAACTCACTGGTGAACTTTGGACTGTACCACAATCGATAAGCGAGGAGACCGGTTGGTGCATAAGCCCTATGTATTCAGTTCTGCAGAGGATTGGTCACATCTAAGCTCCATATTAAAAGTTAATAAAATACACACCCCCCCTCAGGACTGGGCGCTATAGCCCAAATATATCAATGTTTTTCACTGTTGACTGTATAGTGGTATGACAGTATTTTATGTTTTTGAAATAATAAAAGTTCTAAATTATTTTTCATGAGTAGTGCATGACCCTAGGATGGCAACACATACATTCTAAGTGGCTTTAAATGGGCTTTTTCCATTCTGATTTGTTTTATACATAAACAAACGAGGACAAAACTGACAGTGAAGTAGTACAATTTGTAGAACTTCCTTTATTTAGCATCGTATCGACACAGACGGTATTATAAAATCCCTACCGGGTTGTGGATTTCTACCAGTATAGGCTACCTTGGAAAGTATTCAGATCCCTTGACTTTTTCCACATTTTGTTAGGTTACAGCCTTATTCTAAAATTGATTCAATTGTTTTTTCCCCCCACTTATCTACTCACAATACTCCATAATAAAGCTATTTTTAGATGTGACCAATCCTCTGTGTGGAACTGAATACATAGGGCTTACTCACCAACAGTTCTCCTCCTCGCTTAGCGATCGTGGTACAGTCCAAAGTTCACCAGTGAATGTGTTTGAGGCGTTACTGGTACTGGGTAAGTAAAGACTAAGGACAAAAAGAGAAAAGTTAGTCTGGGGCAGGTTTTCATCAAGGATCTCTCTGTACTTTGCTCTGTTCATCTTTCCCTCAATCCTGACTAGTCTCCCAGTGCATGCCGTTGAAAAACAGCCCCACAACATGATGCTGGCCCCACCATGCTTCACAGTAGGTATGGTTCCTGACCAAGGCCCTTCTCCCCTGATTGCTCAGTTTGGCCGGGAGGCCAGCTCTAGCAAGAGCATTGGTGGTTCCAAACATCTTCCATTTAAGAATGGAGGCCACTGTGTTCTTGGGGACCTTCAATGCTGCGGAAATGTATTGGTACCCTTCCTCAGATCTGTGCCTCGTCACAATCCTGTCTTGGAGCTCCATGGAAAATTCTTTCAACCTCAAGGCTTGATTGCTGCTCTGACATGCACTGTCAACTGTGGGACCTTATATAGACAGGAGTGTGCCTTTCCAAATCATGTCCAATCAATTGAATTTATCACATGTGGACTCCAATCAAGTTGTAGAAACATCTCATGGATGACCAATGGAAACAGGATGCACCTGAGCTCAATTTCAAGTCCCATAGCAAAGGGTCTGAATACTTATGTAAATAAGGTATGTTTATTTTTTTTTTGACATTTGCAAAAATTTCCAAAAAGCTGCTTTTGCTTTGTCATTATGGGATATTGTGTGTAGATTGATAAGGAAAACTTTTTATTTAATCCATTTTAAAATAAGGCTGTAAGGTAAAAATGTGGAACAAGTCAAGGGGTCTTAATACTTTCTGAATGCCCTGTATATTGTTGATGTTACTAACATTATAACAGTTAATGAGAACAAGTGATAGATTTCAGTCAAGGGTTTCTCTATATTGAAACCTTAAAAATGGTGCCTCAGATTTGGATAGGATAACCAAATGAATCAAACAAAAATCAGATCAATGAATTATTCCAGTAATTAATCAGTAAATTATCTGGAGCATTAATTAGCCGAGTCACCACTGATCCACAACATTTGCATAGATGAAGCAATCTCTTCTTTTATAAAAGTGTGCGCTGTCTCTTTAAGACCCAATATGTCATTCACACACAGACCATTCAAGGCTTGAGCAAAGATGATCTTGACTGGGAGAGATGTGAGGCGGGGGAGACAAAGTGAATGACTAATGTTTTTTGGGACAATCAGATTTGAAATGAGCAATATTTTGCATTATGGTTTGCATATTATGACAAACACGGTACTCGGGTAGTGAATTGATGTTAGCTTCAGTTGTAAGCTAGCACGGAAAGTTAGCCCACAAAGCTGGAAGTTATTGGTATCTTCTTGCAATGTGAAGACTTGTAGCCTGTAATGGACAGTTATAAGAAATTGTACGTGCATTATTTAAGTGTGTTAAGTTCTGTGTAGCATACAGCCCATACTCCCAGTGAGTGCAGTGGTTCCTCAGGACAGGCTAGAGCCGGCAATGACTAAGGCGAGTAGGAACGGTACGCTCAATCAGTAGACGCCAGACATTTGACAGAAGTACCAAAAGTTTTTCATATTCTAGGATCGAAAAAGTAGACGTTTCTTCAACACTAGTCACCTCACACAAGAAAGTGTTTAGGCAACTTATGACACTTTAATGCATTCATCATGTGTCAAATGAATCGATGATTATGGTTTTGTCTATCTATGCAGGAACTAAGGGGTGAGGAGAGTTGAAGTAGGCCTATAGCAGACATTGACCAATAATTAGATAAAATGCTTGAGGAGCAACTATGACCTCCCACTGCTGACCCCATCCTTGGCCTTTGAAAGTTCCCTAGGCTGTTGCCGTAACTCTAAGTCCATCAGCAGACAGAGGCATCAGGAACAGACAACAGTAGAGACCTACTCATATCTGAACATATGAGACCTTGCTCTCCCCCCGTTCCCCGTGTGAGCCATCTGGTTGGCCGTTAGCATCTCTCAGGTCACACTCACTCCATCGACCTCTCATTAAGGATTACATAAGTGTTAGAGACATGGCACCATATCATGCCATATGCATCATAGGTAAACAATATGTTATCACACACTAACTACTCGCTCAATCATAAGTCTATTTAGTGCGATGAAAAAGAGCACAGTATGACCCAGAGGATAACGCTACAGTCAGTCTGGTAGCTAGAGACTGGGTGAACAGGGGAGGAGTTTTCTTAAGGTAGGGGTTTCTTAAGGTAACTTACACACAACTCAACTGTTGTTACTCTACATTCGTTTGGCCATATTACTGATTGAACATTTCATACAGTTGGCAGCCCAAATATCTTATTAACAGTGTTACGAATCCCTTTTGGCCCGACAGTCTAGGGGGGATGGTACATAATTCATACAAATTCTAATAGTGACAAAGTAAAAGTGTGAACGAAATAACCACGACAACTGAAATCTACCATCAAACTCAGGGTTTATTGGAAAACACATGGTAATGGGGGGAGCAGGAAAAGGGGCTGAGCTGGACCCAAGGAAAGAAATAATAAGTATTCAAAAACACCCCTAAGCTAGCTACCCTATTTCAACAACAGCTAACTAACTAACCAAAAATACAGTGGGTGGTCCTGTAGGGTATTTAACAAAGTTTACCTACGGGTAGTGTATGCCCGTGGGCGACTTGTCTTGGTCCCCCTTTTCCCACCAGCAAACAAACAAACACCATAACCAAAAACAATACTCACAGGTGAGGACAAAGTGCAATGGAGGTGCTCAAACAAAAGATAGCTCAATACATAGAGAGTGAAACAGAGAGACCTACAGACATGGCATTTACAGAGAGATTGAGCTCTACAGCAAACAACTGCCAGGGTGTTGCTCCGTAACAAACAGTCATGAGAACAAATAGGCCTAACCATCATTTACCTAAATGGGACACAAATAGAAGGTTCAAACTGTCATATGATCAACAAAGGTCCAACCGATCGCTTTCCTTCGGACACGACAGGTGTAACTACAATACACACATCCGAAGCCTTGACTGCCATGAGCAAAATTGTCACTTAAACAAACAAGAGCAACACAACCTAACTGACAAATTCAGATAACTGATTCCTTAAAGGACGTGGGAAGAACACTTGACAGACTAATGAGAGTAGCAACCCATCAGACAGATAACAGCTGTAGCCTCAGACAGACAGTAATAATGGGGACAGAGCCATTGCCAACCCATTATGCCATTCAAATTCTCTATGCTGCTCCTAGTACGGTCCTGTGTGGTTGGTAAACAACATCCAAAACCAGCGGAAGTCAGAGACGAGAGAGAGAGAAAGGGAAGAGAGCCTCAGCCATGGAGAGCTGTCACCATGCGAGAGGCACAGACACACACAAACACACAGTGAAATTTGACACACACAAACACACATACCTCTGTGTGCCTGTGAGGACATGGACTTTGAGGAATGGTAGCTACAGCAACGACCTGAGAAAATTGAATAGACTCCCGTTTGGCAAGCAGAGTGGCTTCTTAGGGGTTAGCTGAGAGCAAAATAACACATGGGACCAACACACCCAGGAGCCCCATTAAGAGAGAACACAAAGCCTGGAGAGTGTGTGTGTGCGTGCGCATGTGTGTGTGTGTAAAGCTAGCGTGAGCGTAAAAAACAAAAAAGGGGAAAAAAATGCACGGAAACACTATTGTTATTAAGCACATGGTGGCAACGTTCCAGTCCAACATAACATTTTAACAGTTCCAAAACTAATGAAAACAATTATATTATGCATAATGTATGTAATACAACCGTTTAAATGTTTCTATTTTATGCAATGGTGAATCACAAAATGGGATTAGGGATCCAGGTAATGACAAAGAACAGACCCATTCACAGATCTATTGATGTAGCCTAACCAGCATACCTAATACAATCTATGGTCAGATCAGTACAAGGACTTAAGAACCCCAAGCCATCACTAATTTGATAGATCCAGTCATATGACTGACCAAGATCACCAGCGGTAGTAGGGCTGGGTGATATGGCCAAAATATCATATCCCCACATGTGACATTGTTGGGCGGTATGACAGTATTTGTCTTTGAATAATATAAGTTTGAAATATTTTTTATGATACTTTATGACCCTAGGGTGACAACACATACAAGTGATTTTAAAAATGGGGCTCTCTCTATTCTGATGTTTTTTATTGTTCAATCCAACTGCAAACAATAATGATTTTCAGCATTTTAATTCATTTCTGCATTTCCTGCACTTTTCTCATCATTTACACACAGTGCCATGCAGGGCTGCATGATACGGGGAAAAACATCTTGGCCTTGTTAAATTGGGGAAACCTTTGGAATCAAAATATACAACGTAACATGTAAAGTGTTGGTCCCATGTTTCATGAGCTGAAATAAAAAGATTGCAGAAATGTTCCATACCTACAAAAAGCTTATTTCTCTAAAATGTTGTGCACAATATGAGTTTATATCCCTGTTAGTGAGCATTTCTCCATTGATAATCCATCCCACTGACAGGAGTGCATATCAAGAAGCTGATTAAACAGCATGATCATTACACAGGTGCACCTTGTGCTGGGGACAATAAAAGGCCACTCAAAAATATGTAGTGTCACAACAGAATGCCACAGATATCTCAAGTTGAGGGACTAAACAATTGGCATGCTGACTGCCGGAATGCCGACCAGAGTTGTTGCAGCGAATTCAATCATAATTTCTCTAGCATAAGCCGCTTCCAACGTAATTTTAGAGAATTTGGCATTACTTCCAACCGGCCTCACAAATGCAGACCATGTAATAACCATGCGCAAATTTCTGCACAAACTGTCAGAAACCGTCTCAGGGAGGCAGGCTCATCTGCGTGTTCGTCGTCCTCACCGGGGTCTTGACCTGACTAGAGTTCGGGGTTGCAACCAACTTGAGTGGGCAAATGCAGTGGAGAAGTGTGCTCTTTACGGATTAATCCCGGTTTAACTGTACCAGGCAGATGGCAGACAGAGTGTATAGCGTCGTGTGGGCGAGCGGTTTGCTGATGTAAATGTTGTGAACAGAGTGCTCCATTTTTGGCAGTGGGTTATTGTATTAGCAGGCATAAGCTACGGACAATGAACACAATTGCATTTTATTGATGGCAATTTGAATACACAGAGATACCATGACGAGACCTTAAGGCCCGTTGCCATGCATCTGCTGCCATCACCTCATGTTTCAGCATGATGATGCACGGCCCCATGGAAGCAAAGGATCTGTACACAATTCCAGGAAGACGAAAATATCCCACTTCTTCCATGGCCTGCATACTCACCAGACATGTCACCCATTGAACATGTTTGGGATGCTCTGGATTAGAGGTCGACCAATTAATCGGACTGGCCGATTAATTAGGGCCGATTTCAAGTTCGGTATTTTTGGACACCGAGATTTGGCCCATTTTTCAAATTTTTTTTTTACACCTTTATTTAATCTTTATTTAACTAGGCAAGTCAGTTAACACATTCTTAATTTCAATGACGGCCTAGGAACGGTGGGTTAATTTCCTCGTTCAGGGGTAGAACAACAGATTTGTACCTTGTCAGCTCGGGGGATTCAATCTCTTACAGTTAACTAGTCCAGCGCTCTAACCACCTGATTACATTGCACTCCACGAGGAGACTGCCTGTTACGCGAATGCAGTAAGCAAAGGTAAATTGCTAGTTAGCATTAAAGTTATCTTATAAAAAACAATAAATCATAATCATTAGTTAACTACACATGGTTGATGATATTACTATTTTATCTAGCGTGTCCTGCATTGCATATAATCGATGCGGTGCGTATCGTTGCTCCAATGTGTACCTAATCATAAACATCAATGCCTTTCTTAAAATCAATACACAGAAGTATATATTTTTAAACCTGCATATTTAGTTAAGAAATCTAGGTTAGCATAAATGCGATACTAACCAGGTGAAATTGTGTCACTTCTCTTGCGCTCATTGCACGCAGAGTCAGTGTATATGCAACAGTTTGGGCCGCCTAATTTGCCAGAGTTTTACGTAATTATGACATAACATTGAAGGTTATGCAATGTAACAGGAATATTTAGACTTATGGATGCCACCCGTTAGAACGGTTCCGTATTTCACTGAAAGAATAAACGTCTTGTTTTCGAGATGATAGTTTCCGGGTTCGGCCATATTAATGACCTAAGGCTCGTATTTCTGTGTGTCTGACTGAGCGGTGGTAGGCACCAGCAGGCTTGTAAGCATTCATTCAAACAACACTTTCATGCGTTTGCCAGCAGCTGTTTATGACTTCAACTCCCGAGATTAGGCTCGTGTAACCAATGTGAAATGGCTAGCTAGTTAGCGGCGTGCGCGCTAATAGCGTTTCAAACGTCACTCGCTCTGATACTTGGAGTGTTTGTTCCCCTTGCTCTGCATGGGTAACGCTGCTTCGAGGTTGGCTGTTGTCAATATGTTCCTGGTTCAAGCCCAGGTAGGAGCGAGGAGGGGGATGGAAGCTATACTGTTACACTGGCAATACTAAAGTGCCTATAGGAACATCCAATAGTCAAAGGTTGGGCACTGATGTTGGGCGATTAGGCCTGGCTCACAGAATCGTTCCAATTCATCCAAAAGGTGTTCGATGGAGTTGAAGTCAGGGCTCTTTGCAGGCCAGTCAAGTTCTTCCACACCATTCTCAAAACATTTCTGTTTGGACCTCACTTTGTGCACGGGGGCATTGCCATGCTGAAACAGGAAAGGGCCTTCCTCAAACTGCTGCCACAAAGTTGGAAGCACAGAATCATCTAAAATGTAATTGTATACTGTAGCGTTAATATTTCCCTTCAATGGAACTAAAGGGCCTAGCCAAAACCATGAAAAACAGCCCCAGACCATTATTCCTCCTTTACCAGACTTTACAGTTGGCACTATGCATTGAGGCAGTTAGCGTTCTCCTGATATCCGCCAAAACCAGATTTGTCCGTCAGACTGCCAGATGGGGAAGCATGATTCATCACTCCAGAGAAAGTGTTTCCACTGCTCTAGAGTCCAACGGTGGCAAGCTTCACACCACTCCAGCCGACACTTGGCATTGCGCATGGTGATCTTAGGCGTGTGTATGGCTTCTCGGCCATGGATACCGAAACTATACCACGGCAAAGTTCAGGTTTGGTGACTCTTTTGGTAGCAGTATGGAACCCTTCCATTACTTCAACGCACACTCCAAACCGTTCAATAGTTAGGCCATCCATATTACCGGAGCTTATATTCTACCTATTTCTATGGCGGATTCTTGGCTGCAATTTAGATAATGCACTGAGTATACGAAACATTAGCAACATGAAGCTACCATGGACATAATGGCGCCGGAGGAGATGGCCTCCGTTTTACGGTCTCCTAACCAATTGTGCCATTGTGTTTTTCCCCCGCAATATTTGTAAATGATTTTGTACATAATGTTTCTGCAACTGTATCTTACAGCAGAAAACAGCTTCTAGATATCAGGACAGCGATCACTCACCTCGGATTAGACAAAGAGCTTCTATATATCAGGACAGCGATCACTCACCTCGGATTAGACAAAGAGCTTCTAGATATCAGGACAGCGATCACTCACCTCGGATTAGACAAAGAGCTTCTAGATATCAGGACAGCGATCACTCACCTCGTATTAGACAAAGAGCTTCTAGATATCAGGACAGCGATCACTCACCTCGTATTAGACAAAGAGCTTCTAGATATCAGGACAGCGATCACTCACCTCGTATTAGACAAAGAGCTTCTAGATATCAGGACAGCGATCACTCACCTCGTATTAGACAAAGAGCTTCTAGATATCAGGACAGCGATCACTCACCTCGTATTAGACAAAGAGCTTCTAGATATCAGGACAGCGATCACTCACCTCGTATTAGACAAAGAGCTTCTAGATATCAGGACAGCGATCACTCACCTCGTATTAGACAAAGAGCTTCTAGATATCACTCATTAGACAAAGAGCTTCTAGATATCAGGACAGCGATCACTCACCTCGTACCTCGGATTAGACAAAGAGCTTCTAGATATCAGGACAGCGATCACTCACCTCGGATTAGACAAAGAGCTTCTAGATATCAGGACAGCGATCACTCACCTCGGATTAGACAAAGAGCTTCTAGATATCAGGACAGCGATCACTCACCTCGGATTAGACAAAGAGCTTCTAGATATCAGGACAGCGATCACTCACCTCGGATTAGACAAAGAGCTTCTAGATATCAGGACAGCGATCACTCACCTCGGATTAGACAAAGAGCTTCTAGATATCAGGACAGCGATCACTCACCTCGGATTAGACAAAGAGCTTCTAGATATCAGGACAGCGATCACTCACCTCGGATTAGACAAAGAGCTTCTAGATATCAGGACAGCGATCACTCACCTCGGATTAGACAAAGAGCTTCTAGATATCAGGACAGCGATCACTCACCTCGGATTAGACAAAGATTAGATATCAGGACAAAGAGCTTCTAGATATCAGGACAGCGATCACTCACCTCGGATTAGACAAAGAGCTTCTAGATATCAGGACAGCGATCACTCACCTCGGATTAGACAAAGAGCTTCTAGATATCAGGACAGCGATCACTCACCTCGGATTAGACAAAGAGCTTCTAGATATCAGGACAGCGATCACTCACCTCGGATTAGACAAAGAGCTTCTAGATATCAGGACAGCGATCACTCACCTCGGATTAGACAAAGAGCTTCTAGATATCAGGACAGCGATCACTCACCTCGGATTAGACAAAGAGCTTCTAGATATCAGGACAGCGATCACTCACCTCGGATTAGACAAAGAGCTTCTAGATATCAGGACAGCGATCACTCACCTCGGATTAGACAAAGAGCTTCTAGATATCAGGACAGCGATCACTCACCTCGGATTAGACAAAGAGCTTCTAGATATCAGGACAGCGATCACTCACCTCGGATTAGACAAAGATTTTTTCAACAACAGCAAGCAGGACTCACACGATATTCTCCAAACACCCCACAGGAAAGACATCCCAATTATTTGCAAAAGGAAGCGACGCAGAGGAAGAAGAGCCGGATACCTCGTCCGGACCTGCAGAAGGCAACTAGGAAAGCTGCCGTTACCGTCAATATTACTCGCCAACGTGCAGTCATTGGACAATAAACTAGCCGAGGTATGATCATAGCAACGGGACATCAAAAACTGTAATATCCTATGTTTCACAGAAACATGGCTGAATGAAGACATGGATAATCAGCTAGAGGGATACACGCTGCACCGGCAGGATAGCACAGAACACTCTGGTAAGAGGGGGGAGGGGTCTGTGCATATTTGTAAACAACAGCTGGTGCACAAAATCTAAGGATGTCTCTAGATTTTGCTCGCCTGAAGTAGAGTATATTATGATAAATTGCAGGCCACACTACTTGCCTAGAGAGTTGTCAGCTATACTTTTCGTGGCTGTTTATTTACCACCACAGACAGATGCCGGCACTAAGACCTCACTCAGCCAGCTGTATAAGGAAATAAGCAAACAGGAAACCACTCACCCAGAGGCGGTGCTCCTAGTGGCCGGAGACTTTAATGCAGGGAAACTTAAATCAGTTTGACTAAATCTCTATCAACATGTTAAATGTGCAACCAGAGGGAGAAAAACAATTCTAGATCACCTGTACTCCACACACAGAGATGGGTACAAAGTTCTCCCTCGCCCTCCATTTGGTAAATTCGACCACAACTCTATCCTCCTGATTCCTGCTTACAAGCAAGGAAGCACCAGTGACTCTATTTAAAAAATGGTCAGATGAAGCAGATGGTAAACTACAGGACTGTTTTGCTATCACAGACTGGAAAGTATTCCGGGATTCTTCCGATGACATTGAGGAGTACACCACATCAGTCACTGGCTTTATCAATAAGTGCATTGAGGACATCGTCCCCACAGTGACTGTGTTTACATACCCCAACCAGAAGCCATAGATTACAGGCAACATTCGCACTGAGCTAAAGGTGCGGGACTAACCCGGAAGCTTACAAGAAATCCCGCTATGCCCTGCGACGAACCATCAAACAGGCAAAGCGTCAATACAGGGCTAAGATTGAATCATACTACACCGGCTCCGACGCTCGTCGGATGTGGCAGGGTTTGCAAGCTATTACAGACTACAAAGGGAAGCACAGCCGCGAGCTGCCCAGTGACACGAGCCTACCAGACAGCTAAATCACTTCTATGCAGACCCGTGGCACTCTCGTCTGTAGCCATGAAGTGCTTTAAAAGGCTGGTAATGGCTCACATCAACACCATTATCCCAGGAACCCTAGACCCACTCCAATTTGCATACCTCCCAAACAGATCCACAGATTATGTACTCTCTATTGCACTCCACACTGCCCTTTCCCACCTGGACAAAAGGAACACCTATGTGAGAATCCTGTTCATTGACTACAGCTCAGCATTCAACACCATAGTACCCTCAAAACTCATCACTAAGCGAAGGAACCTGTCCGGGTAAGCGAATGATTACCCGGACTATTTGCATTGTGTGCCCCCCCCCCCAACCCCTCTTTTACGCTGCTGCTTCTCTCCATTTATCTTAAATGCAGTCACTTTAACTATACATTCATGTACATAATACCTCAATTGGCCCAACCATCTGCATTGTGTCCCACCATCCGCCAGCCCCTCTTTTTACTCTACTGCTACTCTCGGTTCATCATATATGCAAAGTCACTTTAACCATACCTACATGTACATACTACCTCAATAAGCCTGACTAACCGGTGTCTGTCTATAGCCTTGCTACTCTTATTTTCAAATGTATTTTTACTGTTGTTTTATTTCTTTACTTACCCACACACACACTTTTTTTCTGTAAGGTCTACTTGTATTGGGCGCACGTGACAAATAAACTTTGATTTGAAATAACAGAGAGAACTATGAATATAGGTATATGATCATGTCTGTATGCATTAGAGGTCGACCGATTATGATTTTTCAATGCCGATACAGATTATTGGAGGACCAAAAAAGCCGATACCGATTAAAAAAACTACAACAATACTGAATTAACACTTATTTTAACTTAATATAATACATCAATAAAATAAATTTAGCCTCAAGTAGATCATGAAACATGTTCAATTTGGTTTAAATAATGCAAAAAAGTGTTGGAGAAGAACATAAAAGTGCAATATGTGCTATGTTAGAAAGCTAACGTTTCAGTTCCTTGCTCAGAACATGAGAACATATGAAAGCTGGTGGTTCCTTTTAACATGAGTCTTCAATATTCCCAGGTAAGAAGTTTTAGGTTGTAGTTATTATAGGACTATTTCCCTCTATACCATTTGTATTTCATTAACCTTTGACTATTAGATGTTCTTATAGGCACTTTAGTATTGCCAGTGTAACAGTATAGCCTCCGTCCCTCTCCTCGCTCCTCCCTGGGCTCGAACCAGCAACACAACGACAACAGCCACCACATCGAAGCAGCATTACCCATGCAGAGCAAGGGGAACAACCACTCCAAGGCTCAGAGCGAGTGAAGTTTGAAACGCAATTAGCACGAGCTAACTAGCCAGCTATTTCACTTCGGTCACACGAGCCTCATCCCGGGTGTTGATAGGTTTGAAGTCATAAACAGCGCAATGCTTGATGCACAACGAAGAGCTGCTGGCAAAACGCACGAAAGTGCTGTTTGAATGAATGTTTACACGCCTGCTTCTGCCTACCACCGCTCAGTCAGATTATATGCAACACAGGACACGCTAGATATTAGCTAGTAATATCATCAACCATGTGTAGTTAACTAGTGATTATGATTGATTGTTTTCATAAGATAAGTTTAATGCTAGCTAGCAACTTACCTTGGCTTACTGCATTTGCGTAACAGGCAGTCTCTCCTTGTGGAGTGCAACGAGAGAGGCAGGTCGTTATTGCGCTGGACTAGTTAACTGTAAGGTTGCAAGATTGGATCCCCCGAGCTGACATGGTGAAAATATGTCTTTCTGCCCCTGAACGAGGCAGTTAACCCACCTTTCCTAGGCCGTCATTGAAAATAAGAATGTGTTCTTAACTGACGTGCCTAGTTAAATAAAGATTAAATAAAAGGTGTAAAAAAAGTATATAAAAATATATATATTTTTTTTTAATCGGCACCCAAAAATACTGATTTCCGATTGTAATAAACTTGAAATCGGCCCTAATTAATCGGCCATTCCGATTAATCGGTCGACCTCTAGTATGCATATCCAAATATTAATGACTTCTGAAATCCGACACGGTTTCACTGGAATTATCAACTCTCAACAGCTCATATAGGCATGGTTAAGCTGACATTCATCTCAACAGGTAGGCTAGTACAGTATGGCTGTCTTACCTGAAATGGTGCTCACATAACTTTCATTAGCTGGCTTTGGTTAGCATCCTAGCTAGTTACACGGGCATCTGTCAGTCAATGCACTATTTGTTGTTATTTCTCTGCTACACTTGGAAATCACCACAATGTTTCCACCCTGAATATGTATTTATTAGCAGCCTGTGTCAGTTTGAGGTGGAATCTAAATGAGAATTTCTGGTCTACGACAGGAATTACTCGAAATCGGCGCGGCAACTTCCTCTGAGGTGGGCCTTTAATATCAATAACTCAAAACGATCATTTTTAATTCAGCTTATTTTAAGACATTGAACTCTGGTACTTATAATGATAAGTTGTAGCTCAATGACCAATCACAGCCCTACTTTAGGATTGCACATTCAGGAAATCACCAGCAGAGGGAGCTGCCTTGGAATCCATTTACCATTACACTGTGTTGGTGGTGTCATAACGTTTATCAGAACATCAAAATTAGCAGAGCCCACTCTGGAAATTGTATGCACTTAGAGTATTTAGTTCCAAACATTGTCTTAAAATGTACTAAATCTAAAAGAGTAGTTGTGATATTCCTATTTTGAATACATTTGTCAAAATGTGTATTTCAGCATATAGACATACTCCATATTTTGGAGTTTAATGACAAAGATGTCTGTATCATGTATGGTTCACGGATCATAAGGTCTAGGGCTAAAAAGGCCCTAAAATGGACACTTTCATTATTTTCTAAAAACATTTTGTAAAAAGCATGTCAAACATCCTTCCTCCCAATGAAGTTATGTGAGATTGCCAGAAGAATCAGATACAAAAAAATCCTTTCCGCACCAGCTGGCATGAATCGCCCATTACATACCCTAAACCTGTCCAACATGTTAGTAACAATGCCTTTGAAACATATACTCAAAACGCAGAAAGTGGTCTACTCTGTTTAGAATGATGGTTCACTTCTACCATCACAGCCTCAAATTGGAATTGAAACAGCCATCACAAGGCCCCTGGTAAAAAGACTAAAATAAGAAAGCAGTCTATCAATAGGCTAGACTAGGCATAATGACTGAAATCAAGAGAAAGGTTTAAAAGCCAGGCCTTCGTCACAAATCTCTGAATAAAATGCCAATGACAGCTGTAGTGGTGGAAAGGTTAGTGTGAATGTCTACAAAAATGAATCTACATGGTGATGATTGGGAATGGGAGTGACTTATAGTGTAAGCGATGAGTCAAACTTGGAAAAGGACAACTGGTAGAAAAGTAAATCATATTGAGACAGGATAGAAAAAACAGTTAATAAAGCTGATCGTGGACTTCAGGAAACAGCAGAGGGAACACCCACCTATCCACAAACGGGGCCACAG
Source organism: Oncorhynchus keta (assembly GCF_023373465.1). Classification (NCBI taxonomy): domain Eukaryota; kingdom Metazoa; phylum Chordata; class Actinopteri; order Salmoniformes; family Salmonidae; genus Oncorhynchus; species Oncorhynchus keta. Next base: position 28,507,671 of record NC_068447.1, read on the forward strand.
TGGAGAAGTGAAAAGCTTCAAGTTCCTCGGCGTACACATCACTGACAAACTGAAGTGGTACACCCACACAGACAGTGTGGTGAAGAAGGCGCAACAGTGCCTCTTCAACCGCAAGAGGCAGAAGAAAGTTGGCTTGGAACCTAAAATCCTCAGACTTTTACAGATGCAAAATTGAGGGCATTCTGTGGGCTGTATCACCGCCTGGTACAGCAACTGCACCCCCCGAACCACAGGGCTCTTCAGAGGGTGGTGCGGTCTGTCCAACGCATTACCGGTGGGCAAACTACCTGCCCTCCAGGACCACTGCAGCACCCGATGTCACAGGAAGGACATAAAGATCATCAAGGACAACAACCACCCGAGCCACTGCCTGTTCACCCCGCTATCATCCAGAAGACGAGGTCAGTACAGGTGCATCAAAGCTGGGACTGAGAGACTGAAAAACAGCTTCGATCACAAGGCTATCAGACTGTTAAAACAGCCATCACTAGCCCCTTAGAGGCTGCTAATCTATATACAGACTTAATAATTGGCGCACTAATCACCTCAATAATGTTTACATATTTTGCACTACTCATCTCATATGTATTTACTGTATTCCATTCTACTGTATTTTAGTCTACGCCGCTCCGACATTGCTCGTCCAAATATTTATATATTCTTAATCCCCTTCCTTTACTTTCAATTTGTGTGTATTGCTGTGAAATGGTTAGATATTACTTTTAGTTTAGTTCATTAATTCGACCATTTTTAAAAACAAGCACACAAAACGTAAGTCATACATGCACATTAATAAAATCATTGAGGATTACACACAATAAAGTCTGGTACTTATTTCCATTGTTGTACTCTTACTTGTTAGATATTACTGCACTGTTGGAGCTAGAAACACAAGCCTTTCACTACACCCACAATAACATCTGATAAACATGTGTATGTGACCAATAAAAATGTATTTGATTAAAGGTAGGTGCTAATAGTCGGGTACAGGGCCATGGGTTTACATTGCTCCGGGTGTAGGACATTCTAGGAAATGTGGGGCTTTATCTGCTACTCTGTGAATCGAACTGTAACTGACAAAAGAAAACCACCAACACACGTCACGCCTGTGACAACATTGACAATGTATAAAAGACAAACATTGAGGAAGTTGCTACGTTTCGGCCTGGTGTCCCTCAGGGAAGCCTTGAGGAATGTAACCTTAAAACCTTTAGACACTGATAATGAGGCAACCAATGGCAGGGCAAGACACTGCTGCAGGTGTCTGCAGATACACACCCACTTAGCATGAGCTAGAGAGTGAGTCAGCACAATGCAGCGTCACCTGAAACCTGGGAGAACAGTCACACACACTACTACCTAGGAGGATCCTGCCCCCAAAACTTCTCCTGCATCCTCCCTGGAACTCAAAAACATCAAGAGGAGCGATGTGCTTTAAACTGTATACCTGAAGCACCAACCATGTCAGACTTTTCCATACTCCTCAATGGTAATGACTAACCTCCAGGCATAAACCTAATTTGTCATGTTGAGTGCTGACACAGCTAAGGCCTCTGAGGATTGTGTAAGTATGAGAGATGCGTGGGTTGAAATGGATGCTGCTAATTGATTGGGCAATTACAGAAAGTCACCATACACAGGCTATTCCCATGGGGATTTATCTGTTAACAAAGTTGAATCTTTACTCTAATTGTGCATCATGTAAATGGGATTCACACTACATCTGTACGATTCACCATTTCTTGATTTCTGTCAAGATGCTGGTACTTCAAATAACATGAAGCTGCCTAGTGTCACAGTGGCCCATTTCCAGCACAGACAGAGGTTAACAGCGGCCAGAACATCTTCTAACATTAGCTGATGGAGCAGATAGCTCTCTGCATCTTGAAAGATACAGCCTTGACACAGACAGACATACCATTTATCTCGGTACATTGGCTCGTTGTGTTTTTTTTTTTTTACTTCAGTTTATTTGGTAAATATTGTATTAACTTTTTCTTGACCTGCATTGTTGGTTAAGTGCTTGTAAGTATTTCACGGTAAGGTCCTACACCTGTTGTATTCGGTGCATGTGACATCAAATTTGATCCCCACCTTTAGTGCGACAGGTAGCCTAGCGGTTAAGAACGTTCGGCCAGTAACAAAAACGTTGCTGTTTCGAATCTACGGTTTTGTCTATGTACCCTTGATCAAGGCCCTAATTTCTCCTGTAATGTAAGTCGCTCTGGATAGTGTCTGTTAAATTATGCCCATGTATTGCATTCACTGAACAAGTCTCTGTCGGTAGTAGCCAGGGATGGCAGTGAAAGTAAATGCATTTTATAGCTCAAAGCTAGATTGGCTTGCTAACTAGGCATGGGACTAGATATAGTAGGAAATTAAAAGGAGACATTGGCTACGTTAGCTATGTTACAGTAACTAGCTAGTAAGTGTTAACGTTATAAAATCTATTGGCTGGCTAGGGAGCTAACATTACATCAACGCGACACCAACCTTTATAACACTGAATTTACTTGGAAGTGATGTCTTGCTTCAGCTAGAAAGTTAGCTAGCTGGTCCCGAGAGCTCGTCGAGAAAAGCTTGTTAGCTAGCATCAAAACAAAGATTAAGCACAAGTTTGCGCTTCTTCACATTTCATTCCATGCACAAAACTCAGAGAACTGTCACATATAGTGTTAAATAATTACTGTACCTGAAGATTTGGGACACCTGGTGACGCTTGACTTAATTTGACAGGGTGACCAAACGCTCTGTGTGAATTGACACAGAAGCGGAAATGCTTGACCACAGGGGCGGTCTCATGACAAGCCAACCGGCCAATCGGGCATCCGTGAATGGACCGCCTGATCCACACAAACACATGCTGACAGGCAGGAAGAAGAACAGAGTGTACTACTACTGTAAATAACATTACACACTGTACTCAGTATTCGGATACAAAAACGTGTTTTATCCAGGGATAAGGTGTATGGCAAAATATCGAATTACTATCAAAGTGATATGTGACCCAACAATCCATTTCCAGAACACAGAGGAAATCATTAATGATTATGGAAAATACTTGGTCGATTTTCTTACCACACCACCTTGTTGTTTTTCATTTTGATCATTTATATCTGAAATCTCCTAATCACTTGGCATTACTACACAACATCAACAGCCAACACATTCTGTCTGCTCTCATGGACACTGCCAAAGTCAGGTGCACAAGCATGTCTGCATGAAGGCTCAGTGAATGGTAATTGTTGGTTGTATTGAAGTTGATAATGCTTTACTGATAATGCTGGTGATGATGAGAGAAAACCATGGGACTGTAGTAGAGACACCTCCTATACAAATATGTCAAACTGTGTTCTAAAGTGAATGATATCACATGTACAGACAATTGTAGACACATTAGGCAATCAAATACAGCAACTGACAGGGAGAGTATTTTTCAATCCCAGTCTACCTACTTCCAGCATGTCTTGCACCAAAGATAAAGCTGGGAGGGATGGGAGTGGATCTATAGCAGTAATCAGGAGGCAGTGCATTATATAACGAGGGATACGTTTGGTTGCCATGTATTATTCTGCGCATCGATAAGGGAGGCAGCAGTGACTGATACACCCACCTGCTTAGATCATCATAAAGCAATGACTACTGGCTGCTGCCATGACCTGCAGTGACCCTGTCACAAATATGCACTCACTGTGTGTGTGTGTGTGTGTGTGTGTGTGTGTGTGTGTGTGTGTGTGTGTGTGTGTGTGTGTGTGTGTGTGTGTGTGTGTGTGTGTGTGTGTTTGTTTCAGATAAGAGAGAGACACGAGAGGAGGAGGGAGAGAGAGCATAACAATCAACTTCGATCATTCGCTGAGAGCAGATGAGATGTTGGGTTGATCAGACAGGATCTTGGCCAACGTGCGTTGCATAAGTCTGATGATTTGATGAGTGAGGGAGTTGTTTTCTCCATTCAAGCACTGCCCAGTTCTGGGCTCTTCAATAAAACACAGACCTGTTTGTCTACTCACACCCCCCTGAAAACAGGGAGAATGTACAGAGAGAGTGGATAATTATGCCCATTGTTGAAGGGGCATCGCTCTGATGGTTCACGGCAACCCAAGGGAAGTTGTTGAGCCAGCTTCAGAGAAAGAGTTATTCATTCAGCATTATGAACGGTAATTACACAGATAACCAGGGCTGGAGAATGACACAGACTAGTTTAGTTCAAGTGCTTTAGAGAATATTTGTTTTATTTTTTATCTCTTGGCATATCACAACTATGGGTCCTAAACTATTTTATTATTTTGGAATTTAGATTGACCGAGCGTCTGCTAAATGACTTAAATGTTAAATGTAAGGCTTTGAGCGTAGGAAACATTGAAATTGATGTGTCAAATATTTTGTAATCAAATAGGCTTCTCACAAATTACTTATCACAGACTTATTTTTCAGTGAGGATATGTTGTTTACTTTAAGGAGTAGTCATGTTCATTGTTTCAGGGGGTAGTCATACGTATTGCTCCTTGCTGACGCCCTGATTTTCCCCTGCAATGTCCTTACTAGCTGTTCCTCATATCCCCACTAGATGGAGGTATAGAACTGTGAGACATTTTCTTGATCTTCCACAATCAGTTGGTCAGAAATCTATTCAGTTTTCATGATATGCTGTCTCCCTAGATTAAAATTGTTAATGAGTGAAATCTGTAACTATTTTGAGAGTTAATTGAAGGCAATCCAGATGTTGTGAGAACATTATTATTTGCCCATTTGACCAAAAGACAGCTCAAATCGAATGTATGATTTCCTGTGCATACGAAGGTCACATACTGTATTAATGTAAATATAATTTGCTGTGATTTGTGTCATCTTTTTAGTATTTATATTCCTTTGTGTCACTCACCAGGTCAACACACAACAAGCAGAGGAAAAAAATAACAAGGCCAGATGAAAGATGAGCATACAGTTATCATCATTGTTGGCATCCCAACCATCACTATGGAGACTTAGTGGCAGTGCACCGCCAGAGGGCCCCAGAAACAGTGTTCATCTAGGCCTCTGGAGGGACAACAGAGCAGTAGGGGGTCCTACTATTGATATCATTATTACAGTTATTCTGGGATGAAAGCAGAGGAAGGAAATGCTTGTTATTCATACTATAAAAAAAATCATGTTACTTTATATTCCACCAGCAGTTAAATGATGGTTTAAATCTGTCTCTGAGAATGCTGGCATACTTATGTAATAGCACTGCTAATAGATAATAGCCATTACAAGTTCTCAAAACGTATGTTGAGGATGACTGGATTATTTTGATGGTAAAGACATGCTTGGACAGCAGTTTTTCTATATGGGTAATAGTCTCCTGTACATCCAGAGAGGATGGACTTCAAATATCTCAACTGGAAGGGAAAGAAAAAGGTGTAAGATCATTAAGCACTATCTCCATGTTTAGTGAGTGTTGGTTCTCTCCCTCCCTGTTCCAGCTCTGTGAACAATAAAACGTTGGGCCCCGGTGCCGTCTGTGACTCCATGCCATATCCTGGCTCTGCCAAGGATGCAGCCATGGTAGCCCTGGCACCACAAAGTGCCTTGTTTGCACTATGCCCAACCTAGCAGATGGCATATCTTGCAGAAATGCCCATCTTCAGACAGACAGACAGACAGACAGACAGACAGACAGACAGGCAGACAGGCAGGCAGGCAGGCAGGCAGGCAGGCAGGCAGGCAGGCAGGCAGGCAGACAGGCAGGCAGACAGACAGACAGACAGACAGACAGACAGACAGACAGACAGACAGACAGACAGACAGACAGATAGATAGATAGATAGATAGATAGATAGATAGATAGATAGATAGATAGATAGATAGATAGATAGATAGATAGATAGATAGATAGATAGATAGATAGATAGTGGCTCTTCCAGTAGGATGTTTTGCAAGGCTGATAGCCTTTCATGTACTATCTCTGTGCAAATCCGCTTTGATAGGTTTTATGTAACATGGTTACATGATCCCTGGCGGAAGCTCACAGCTACTCATGACTTACTTTATGATATTATTCCATTATTGGTCTTTGAAGATTGCCATTGCAGCGTGTTAATCTATTATTAATGTGCTTTTTAGGAGCTGGGGTCCCTATCAGCCTGCATTAGACCCTGGAGAGGCTGTTAATAACCCTGTAAGGGGTTAACCAGGATCTTTGTGCTGTGTGTGTGTGTGTGTGTGTGTGTGTGTGTGTGTGTGTGTGTGTGTGTGTGTGTGTGTGTGTGTGTGTGTGTGTGTGTGTGTGTGTGTGTGTGTGTGTGTGTGTGTGTGTGTGCACAACTGAGCAAGAAGACAAGTGTACATTAGAGTGTCTAGTTTGAGAAGGAGACGCCTCACAAGTCCTCAACTGGCAGCTTTATTAAATAGTACCTGCAAAACACTAGTCTCAACGTCAACAGTGAAGAGGTGACTCTGGGATTCTGGCCTTCTAGGCAGAGTTCCTCTGTCCAGTGTCTGTGTTCTTTTTCCCATCTTAATCTTTTCTTTTTATTGGCCAGTCTGAGTTATGGCTTTTTCTTTGCAACTCTGCCTAGAAGGCCAGCATTCTGGAGTCGCCTCATCAATGTTGACGTTGAGACTGGTGTTTTACGAGTACTATTTAATGAAGCTGCCAGTTGAGGACTTGTGAGGCTTCTGTTTCTCAAACTAGACACTAATGTACTTGTCCTCTTGCTCAGGTGTGCACCGGGGCCTCCCACTCCTCTTTCTGTTATGGTTAGAGCCAGTTTGCGCTGTTCTGTGAAGGGAGTAGTTCACAGCATTGTACGAGATCTTCAGTTTCTTGTCGATTTCTCGTATGGAATAGCCTTAATTTCTCAGAATAAGAATAGACTGATGAGTTTCAGAAGAAAGTTATTTATTTCTGGCCATTTTGAGCCTGTAATCGAACCCACAAATGCTGATGCTCCAGATACTCAACTAGTCAAAAGAAAGCCAGTTGTATTGCTTATTTAATCTGACAACAGTTTTCAACTGTGCTAAAATAATTGCAAACGGGTTTTCTAATGATCAATTAGCCTTTTAAAATGATACACTTGGATTAGCTAACACAACGTGCCATTGGAACACAGAAGTGGTGGTTGCTGATAATGAGCCTCTCTACGCCTATGTAGATATTCCATAACAAATCTGCCATTTCCAGATACAATAGTCATTTACAACATTAACAATGTCTACACTGCATTTCTGATCAATTTGATGTTATTTTAATAGACAAAAAAATATGCTTTTCTTTCTAAAACAATTACATTTCTAAGTGACCCCAAACTTTTGAACGGAAGTGTATGTTTTTTTTTCTATTATGAATTTGAGGGAAGCAGTTGATAAATAAACCACGTCCTGGCCCATTTTGAAACTCGTCTACTCACGGACTGATAATTAGCTTATTTGTTCAATAACAAGCTTGTTCAGTCATGCGACCTTAAATCCCCAAAGTATCCGTTTTATCCTAGTGGAGAGAGTGGGGGGAAAAAGACAGTTTGATTAGGGTGTAGTCCTGGGTAGATTTAGGCTATGGCATGTTGTCTTCTTGAGATTTTCTGTTTCATTTCTTTCTTTCACGTTATCTGATGTTTTTCAGTGGAACAAGTCCCATTCCTTATGATGGACTACCATATTATAGGATAATTAGTGTGCTTGTCAGTAAGAACAGTACTGTTATTCCTTTTAGTATTTTATTATTCCACTTCTTCCCAATTTTGATGATGTAACTACTTATTGAAATCTAATATGCTTACTTGGGTGTTTGAAAATATATGACAAGAGGCTATGCATCTTTGTCCACATTCATGTAGGTAGGCTATGTCATTGATTGTAAGTCATGAAAACGAGAATATGCTGTATTGAAATGACTGTTATCCTCAATTATTTAGTCATTATAGTTGTGTGAAAGCTGCTAGGCAGAGATGGTAAGGGGTCTCTCAATAGCTCATAAACACAAAAGATCTTGCCTATGTATTGTAAGATGATAAGTATCTGCAACTAATCAGCCCCAACCACCTTTAGATTTGTTGTGAAGGTGGGGCAACTTGGAGAAATTAATTGTTATAGCAGGAACATTTTCAAACCCCCTGCACTTGGGGAACATACCCCCTGCAATACTTTCTTCAAGACCTATTTTAAAGGGATAGTTCACTGACATGAATTCATGTTTAACAATATTCTTAGTAGATCTAATATCTCTATGTTCATCACACAGTGCACCAGACTGAATCATTTATCTGTTGAAATTCCACCTCTGGCTTTGGGCCAATGTCCTGAAATCCTAGAAACGCCCCTGGTAAACATGTTCTATAAGCAGAAGTGTATGTGTTATTTGATGGATTTGGCCAGCTAAGAAAGGCAGGGGTTTCATTTGAAACATTGCCTAATTGTTTACCAGTAAATTTGGGCTGAATTAATTATATTTGTGTCATCCATTTCCTGCAAAGCTTTACACCAGCCGGCCTATACTGTCCAAATATTGTTTAAGTCTGAATTTAATAGCATATAGCCTATGTTTGTAGTAGGTCTGTGCATCCTCTACCGATTTATGTTTGTTTTTTTAACCTGTGCTTCTTGAAACGATCTACAAGTCTGGGTGGCAGCAGAGAGCTCTAAGTGATGCTGCATTTCCAGACAGCGATTCGCCACAGACAGAACCGCTTAAGCTGGGCGGAGAAAAAAACTCGCGAGCACACTTCCACTCTGTTTCTACCACTTCGGCGAGATAGAGTTGCATATGTTAGTGAAATATGAGTAGAAGATGTGCCAAAACCTAAACGGAATTAACCATAAAACATCATTAGGCCTACAGCGTGTTATGTTATTGTAGCCTAATTTGCCGTTTGCATCTCTATGCGCTGTTAAATCCGGTTTAATAGGGATTGCTGCAGTTTATTTGTTTGCAGTTGTGAGATAAAAGCTCGACTTCTTCTGCCTTTTTTGATAGGGGTTTCATTTCTGTTTTTCTGTAGTTGTCAAAGCGGAATGAATGACAAAGACAAAGGCGGATGTTAATTCGCCAACTCACTTTGTCTCGCCGAAGGAAAGGAGACACAGGCACAAAATGGAAAGCGGGACGGAGAGCGCCGACAGCGGGCAGGCGAAGCCTCAACAACAGCACCAGTTCGAGCAACAGCCCGTAGTGCAGCCCATTCAAGTCAACGCAAAGAAAAAAAATAATCGGGCTCCATCACCCGCCAGACCCAAGGATGTGCCTGGATGGTCCCTCACCAAGATCCGTGGAGGAATCGGTACACCAACACTGAGCGTTAAACCAGGATCCATACATTTAGGCAGCCGGGTGTCCAGGCGTAGTCCGGTTAGCGGGAAAGAGACGAAATCTGAGAAAGGAAAACTGACGGGAAAATCCACGGTATCGGTAGCCAGTGCCCAGAAGAGCAGCAGTAAATCGATGAAAGGTGGTCGGAGGAAAGTGTCCGATGCGAGCAACGCCTCCGACGACCAGAGCAAAGACTCCGGTTGCGCTGCGGGCAAACGTTCGTCAACGGATAGCAGTTCCGAGCTCTCGGATTGTGCCTCGGAGGAGAATAAACTATCCACGGACGCTCTGAGTAGTGACACCGAATCCAACAGCCGAGGCGGGGGTCTTGATGCCGATAAACCAAGCAGTGACTGCGGACATGGGCCACCGGATAGGGGTAGTCGTGGTGACCATCACGCCAAGACCCCAGTGGATAAGGACCGAATCTCCCTGGGAGTGGAGACCGTAGGGGGGAGCATATCTCCCGGGGATGAACGGTCTCTCACCTCGTTCGACAGCCGGGTGCCTGCCAGCACATCCCTAGCTTTCTCCGACCTGACGGAAGAGTTCGTGGATGGCATGCATGAAGAATTTGTCAGAGAAATCGAGGAACTGAGATCAGAGAACGATTACCTAAAAGTAAGCATATCTTTTCCAGATTTTCTTCAACTACAGAAATGCCTCCCTCAGATTGCTCTCATTTGTGAAAGAAAACAACAACAAAAAACCTACTCTCCAAGAACGGTTCTGTTCAAGGGGCAATCTGTAGTTGCTACCTACATGTTCTACGTATAAATGAATGATATTGTACTCATTGATTCTTGAAGAAAATAACTTAGAAATGCCCCATGAGCTTAGTTCAACTGTCATAGCCACACAGACAATCCAAAATATAAGCTTGTTTTACTCCAGTGTTGTAAACCACCACTATATGTTTAAAACATGGACTATTCATGGTGAAAACTATACTTTTGGATGGTCAGTACATGCAACCATATCTTTGTCTGTGAATTTGAAAGTGGTTACATTTGTTCAGCCCCAGCCTTCAATTTGTACTGAAACGGGGCAGGGATTTCACTTTGTTGTTGTTTCAACTGCTGAATGCAGCTTTAAGAGATGGAGCCGAACTACTGTTTTCATTGGATCAACAAAAAAACCTAGATTCATTTGCATAAAATATTCAAGCATAATTACTGTTTTGAACTTCAAGTTTAAAAAATCAGGGCAAACACAAATTGGCCACATAGCCAACAACTTCTTAAGTGCAAGATTGTTAACTCATCCTCACTCTTGTCCAAAAACAACAAAACACCACCCTTTGAAGGAACAGCGATTTAGGGTGGTCAGTGTTATCTCAGAATAGAAACCCAATGTTTCCTCAGCTGATGATGGTCAGGTGGTTAGTGAATTCCCAACACATCAGAGGTGGTTTCAGGGGCTCATCCGTTACACACGGGATGATTACAGTGACATGGTTAAGACAGCTTGACTAATTGTATTTTATCATCCAATATCATTGCCACACGTCACGGAGACTGCCTCAGTGGGGGAGCTTAATAATTCATTGAATTATCCCACAGGCCTGTGTGCAGAGGCGCGCCATGACAACGGGTTATCCAATCAACTTCTAGGTTACCTTAAGCACATTTTCTTTCTTTGGAATTAGAATGATGATTATTATGGTATACATAGGCCTCCCTAGGCTACTATGTGGTGGCCATCTAAGATCAAAAGTCCACCAGGACAGTCATGCACACTTCCACAATCATGCTAGATTTTTTTGATTGATTGCTGACCATAATCATCAAATCCAGCTGACTGATTGATATTTATTTTACTAGGCAAGTCAGTTAAGAACAAGTTTTTATTTTCAATGACATCCCTGATGGAACAGTGAGTTAACTGCCTTGTTCAGGGGCAGAACGGCAGATTTTTTACCTTGTCTGTCTGGGGATTTCGATCTTCTAACCTTTGGGTTACTAGTCCAACGCTGTAACCACGAGGCTACCTGCTGATTACCACAGACAGCCATGGGGAAACACATCCTTTTATATTAGTCAGTGTAATTGGTGGTAAAAATCAGGTCATGCGTGCAGCCATAGTAGTACCAGACCTCCACCACTGCATTCATTCATCCCCTGCTTCTGTTCTCAGGTCCTCTACACACCTGTTGGACTATTGCAGCTGTTTTCTGGAGGTAGCCTGCCTTGTGCAGATGCTGCAGTCGAGTGTGCCTACCGTCCTCATTCCACACATCATTGTTTGTACCGGGCTGTACTAGTGACGAGCTCTGCAGTGGTTGACCCACATTCCCCTGTCTTCTATCAGCGTGCGCTGCACGGCAGCCCTCCGCACATTAGCCATGCGATAAAATGCTTCTATTTACTACTACTACTACTACACATTTCATCCACCACCACCCTTATACATATTTGATCTGCCTTATCACTATCCCATTGTCAGGGGGGTTGAGGGATTTGGGCTAATGCCTCTCATACTGCACACTGTGTTGTTATGTAGGTAGTAGTAGGTAATGCAGGTTAAGCCCCTAAGGCTTTTTGTGTTTGAAATAAATCATAAATCATTTAAATCATAACATTGTTATTATTCAGGTATTTGTCAGCTGGGAAAAGTTCAGTTCTGTATTAATCTCAGTGTTCTGTAGGGGTTTACCCCTGGACTGGTTATGTACTACCAGTTATGATGGGGTTGTTATATACATTGTTAATAATTCTGAGAGGAAGATACATACACATCCTGCCAAGGAGACAATGACAATGATGGTGTTGATGACTGATCAGATGCTGACATATACTGTACATTAATGATTAGAATGAGTATAATGATTGGCTCATCAAGACCCTGTATATGGTAGGTAAGCATTTCCAACTATTCTCACCCCTCTTCTCTCCTCCATCCTTCCCCCCTCCTCTCTCCTCCATCCTTCCTCTCTCCTCCATCCTTCCTCTCTCCTCCACCCCGATATCCTCTCCTCCGTCCTTCCCCGATCATCTCTGCACCATCCTTCCCCCCACCTCTCTCCTCCATCCTTCCCCCTCCTCTCTCCCTATCCTCCCCATCCTCTCTCCATCATCCTTCCCCCATCCTCTCTCCTCCATCCTTCCCCCATCCTCTCTTCCATCCTCCCCCCCCATCCTCTCTCCTCCATCCTTCCCCCATCCTCTCTCCTCCATCCTCTCTACTCCATCCTTCCCCATCCTCTCCTCCATCCTTCCCCCATCCTCTCTACTCCATCCTTCCCCCATCCTCTCTACTCCATCCTTCCCCCATCCTCTCTACTCCATCCTTTCCCCATCCTCTCTACTCCATCCTTTCCCATCCTCTCTACTCCATCCTCCATCCATCCTTCCCCCATCCTCTCTCCTCCATCCTTCCCCCATCCTCTCTCCTCCATCCTTCCCCCATCCCTCTCCTCCATCCTTCCCCCATCCTCTCCTCCATCCTCCATCCTTCTTCCATCCTTCCCCCATCCTCTCTCTTCCATCCTCCCCCATCCTCTCTCCTCCATCCTTCCCCCATCCTCTCTCCTCCATCCTTCCCCCATCCTTCCCCATCCTCTACTCCATCCTTCCCCCATCCTCTCTACTCCATCCTTCCCCCATCCTCTCTACTCCACCCTTCCCCCATCCCTCTCCCCTCCATCCTTCCCCATCCTCTCTCCTCCATCCTTTCCCCATCCTCTCTACTCCATCCTTCCCCATCCTCTCTCCTCCATCCTTCCCCCATCCTCTCTCCTCCATCCTTCCCATCCTCTCTCTTCCATCCTTCCCCCATCCTCTCTCTTCCATCCTCCCCCATCCTCTCTACCCCATCCTTCCCCCATCCTCTCTCCTCCATCCTTCCCCCATCCTTCCCCCATCCTCTACTCCATCCTTCCCCCATCCTCTCTACTCCATCCTTCCCCCATCCTCTCTCCTCCATCCTTCCCCCATCCTCTCTCCTCCATCCTTCCCCCATCCTCTCTACTCCATCCTTCCCCCATCCTCTCTACTCCATCCTTCCCCCATCCTCTCTACTCCATCCTTCCCCCATCCTCTCTACTCCATCCTTCCCCCATCCTCTCTACTCCATCCTTCCCCCATCCTCTCTACTCCATCCTTCCCCCATCCTCTCTACTCCACTCCTCCCCCATCCTCTCTACTCCATCCTTCCCCCATCCTCTTTCCCCAGGATGAGATGGAGGAGCTGCGCTCTGAGATGTTGGAGATGAGGGATATGTACATGGAGGAGGATGTGTACCAGCTGCAGGAGCTGAGGCAACAGTTTGATCAGGCCAACAAGACCTGCCGCATCCTGCAGTACCGCCTCCGCAAGGCCGAGAGACGCAGCCTCCGCGTGGCCCAGACGGGACAGGTAGACGGGGAACTCATCCGGACCCTGGAGCAGGACGTCAAGGTGAGGGGAGAGGGAGAACATCTGGATGGAACTGTCTTTGTAAGGGTGGGGTGTGTCTGTCATCATCGACTTCGATGGACAGCTACGGTGGTGTGTGTGGGAATGTGTGTGTATGCGTGTGTACAGGCCAATGCATATGTTAGCAACACAAACAGAAACTTGAAGAGATACTGATCATTGGGTAAATTGCTAGAATTTAGGTGTTCACAGACTTCTGGAAACTTCAAAGATAGGGGGATAACAGATCATAGGACAAAAGTTACATTTGGCTTTAAATGCATCCATTCACAAACCATTGATGGGATTTCTTGTTAGGAGAGACATTTCTGGTTGTGGGTCTTCCTACTGACCTGAGGCTATGGTTACACATCCCAAATACACAGCTGTTTGTGAACCATTTCCATGTGACAGTAGCACAATGAGGTCTTTCTCAGAAATCGGGGAAGGAGGGAAGAGAGGGGGAGAGGAGAGTGGAGGGTGATGATGTCATCCCCGAAGGCCGGCCGCTGTCCCTCATTAAAGACGGTCCAGTTGTATATCTTTAAAAAAAGAGAGAGAAAGAAACGGGAAGAAAAGCACCCCTTCTTTCTGGCAATCAAAATATTATGCCTCTGAGCGGTGTTTCTGTGCTGACTCTGGGGGATAAGGAATTGGTCTGGCTCCCGAGTTAGGTCCTCAGCAGCCAATCGGGGCGCAGCGGGAGGGTGCAAGGCTCTCCAGGCCGGGGGAAGCTAGTCAAAAAAGGCTGTTAACACAGGAAACCAAAAACAAACCACAGGGATGTGACCCCGGTAGTCTCTGCTCTCCGCCATCTCTCTCTCCGTATTCCTAAACAGCCCAGTCTCTCAACACATACCTGATTGTTTCCTCTAGCTACCAACTACACCAGGTCAAATGTTCCCTTGTTCCCTCAAATTGGGTTTAAACACTCCCATGCCCTCCCGACTCACTCCAAACTGAATTCATCTGAACAGTGAGGCTGGCTTTGTTCTCTGACAGTAGGGGTTAATCAAGCATCAAACCAAGCACTGGGGAAGGAAATGTGTGTCACATGTTTTAGAGGATTTAGGCTATATGTATTCCTAGTGATATTTGAGACCTGTCCTGTACCAGCCACTGTAAACCCTCTTTAACTTGAACACTAGCACGCTATGTTACATTCAGTGGATACAAGTTGTTTCAACACATTGGGGAAGGTTCTTTAGACCAAAAAAATACTCAGTCTTTATTAGTCACATAGTACTCAACCAACATCACATAAAATAACATACTGTATGTTGATAAGGCTGTGGGGAGGGGTGTGTACCCTTGCATGCATACAGTTTTCACATGTGTGTGATATCTGGAGATGGTCATGGGATACCCCTGGTCATTTTCTGGCCTCTGACCCACTGTCCTAATTCCAGAGCTATGAAACATCTGGGTCTGATACAGTAAATAGAAAACAGTGAGGTCTACCACAATGTCAATGGGATATACACTAAGGGAAATACACTATTTGCTCCAAGAATGTCCAGTAGGATATGGAATTAGTCTTGCATTACACTGTCTGGGTCAGTGGTTTTTCTTCAAGGCAGCTAGCTAGCTTCACTGTTTACTTGGCTCAGGTGTGAAAGATACCATATCCTTCCCTTCTGAGCTTCACATGTACAGGATGTGTGGGCTAAGATTCCATGTACTCATAGCAATAGACGAGTTGCATATTTTATTTTAATTCCATTTTTTATTGAACCTTTATTTAACTAGGCAAATCAGTTAAGAACACATTCTTATTTACAATGACGGCCTACCAAAAGGCAAAAGGCCTTCTGCGGGGATGGGGGCTGGGATAAAAAAAAAATGTTTTTTTAAATACAATATAAATATAGGACAAAACACACATCACAATAAGAAAGACAACATAACACTACATAAAGAGAGACCTACGACAACAACATAGCATTTTAGCAACACAACATAACAACAACATGGTATAGTAGCAACACAACATGGTAGCAGCAGAAAACATGGTACAAACATTATTGGGCACAGACAACAGCACAAAGGTCAGGAAGGTAGAGACAACAATACATAACGTTAAGCAGCCACAACTGTCAGTAAGAGTGTCCATGATTGAGTCTTTGAATGAAGAGTTTGAGATAAAACTGTCCAGTTTGAGTGTTTGTTGCAGCTCGTACCAGTCGCTAGAGGAGAGGAGCGACCCAGGGATGTGTGTGTTTTGAGGACCTTTAACAGAATGTGACTGGCAGAATGGGTGTTGTACAGTATGTGGGGGATGAGGGCTGCAGTAGATATCTCAGATAGGGGGGAGTGAGGCTTAGGAGGGTTTTATAAATAAGCATCAACCAGTGTGTCTTGCGACATCTATACAGAGATGACCAGATTACAGAGGAGTACAGAGTGCAGTGATGTGTCCTATAAGGAGCATTGGTGGCAAATCTGATGGCCAAATAGTAAAGGACATCTAGCCGCTCGAGAGCACCCTTACCTGCCGATCTATAAATTATGTCTCCGTAATCTAGCATGGGTAGATTACAGTCAACTGTTCGCTGCTCTGGCCCCCCAATGGTGGAACAAACACCCTCACGACGCCAGGACAGCGGAATCAATCACCACCTTCCGGAGACACCTGAAACCCCACCTCTTTAAGGAATACCTAGGATAGGATAAGTAATCCTTCTCACCCCCCTAAAAGATTTAGATGCACTATTGTAAAGTGGCTGTTCCACTGGATGTCATAAGGTGAATGCACCAATTTGTAAGTCGCTCTGGATAAGAGCGTCTGCTAAATGACTTAAATGTAAATGTAAATGACTTAAATGGTAGGATGGTCATCTGAATCAGGGTTAGTTTGGCAGCTGGGGTGAAAGAGGAGTGATTATGATAGAGGAAACCAAGTCTAGATTTAACTTTAGCCTGCAGCTTTTAAATGTGCTGAGAGAAGGACATTGCACCGTCTAGCCATACTCCCAAGTACTTGTATGAGGTGACAAACCTCAAGCTCTAAACCCTCAGAGGTAGGAATAACACTGGTGAGGGGAGGGGCATTGTTCTTACCAAACCACATGACCTTTGCTGTTGATGTAAATTGAGAAGAGCGTGGGGCCTAGGATCGAGCTTTGCTGTACTCCCTTGGTGACAGGATGTGGCTGAGACAGCAGATTTTCTGACTTTTTGTACTGCACTCTTTGAGAGAGGTAGTTAGCAAATCAGCCCAAAGACCCCTCAGAGACACCAATACTCCTTACCCGGTCCACAAGAATGGAATGGTCTACCGTATCAAAAGCTTTAGCCAAATCAATACAAATAGCAGCACAATATTGCTTAGCATATAGGGAGGGAAAGGAGAGGTTAGTGTGAGAGGGAGATGAGAGTGGATTCCCTCTCTCTCTCTCCACTTTCCCTCTCTCCATCCCTCTCTTAGCAGCAGACAAATAAATCATATATGCCATTTAGCAGACACTTTTATCCAAAGCAACTTAGTCATGCGTACATGGATTTTACATATGGGTGGTCCCGGGAATCAAACATACTACCCTGATGTTACAAGCGCCATGCTCTACCAACTGAGCTACAAAGGACTGCAGATAACAGCTGGGCAGCAGTAAGAGCAGCATCCTGGAGATACCATACACATAGAAACCGTCTCTATGTGTCAGTCAGGCAGGCTCCCGTTCAGAGAGCCGATTGGCTTGCTCATGGAGTTCCAGGAAGTGTTGTTGATCCCTGTGCCTGCTGCCTGCTCAGCACGGCACTAGCAGGAGCGTGTGTGGGATGCCCACAGTGTGGATTATACTGTAACCACTAAACAACTGTCGTGCAGAGGTTGGCTCTTTAACAGCTGGGGAGCCTTTTTATATATACACAGAATGGAAGAAGATGTACTATTCTCTGTTTCTGGAGGCTGCAACAGGAAGGATAACAACTAGATGATAGGTACATAAAAGTGCACCAGTTGGGTGAGCCTGTTCGCTGATACTGCAATACTGGATCCCATCATCATTTAAATAGCTAAGATTTATAGTATATACTCTATATAGTATATACTCAATGCTTTCATAGAGTATGCTCTCCTTTGTAAGCACTTTCTTAGCTCATTAAAGTAGAAAATACAATATCTCTTTAAGACATACTTTACAGTAAAGTCAGTAAGACATCGGCTAATCAAGTTGGCAACATTGCAAATGGCAGCCTATTCCCTAAATAGTGCTCTACTTTTGAGCAGAACCCTATGAGCCCTGTTCAAAAGTAGTTCACTACATACGGAATAGGCTGCCATTTGTGACGTAGCCATGGCCAATGCTTTACACACTCCCCCATCCTGCGCTTACTGCCAACATGCAAAACCCTGATGATAAAATGTACAGGGAAGTCTTTGGAAAACGGCAGTGTGAGGAACAGTTGGAGCTGTGACAATGCTGACAGGCAGGATCAGAGAGCGAACAGGGATCTGCTTCAGCAAGCACACACACACATTCCAATGCACGCATGCAAGCAAATACACATACGCGCATGTAGACACACACACACACACACACACACACACACACACACACACACACACACACACACACACACACACACACACACACACACACACACACACACACACACACACACACACACACACACACACACACACACACACAAATACATGAAAGACGCCCTTTTGATGGTTAAATGTCTCCTTTTGATTTTGTCTGACTCTGTCCAGTGGACCACAGAGAATAGAGGGCATCTCAAGTGTATAGGTAGGAGGGCTGGCTGATAGATGTTTGAAGGCTGGGACTTGACCATAATGTACCAGTCACTCCCCCCTACATACACACTGACTCTATGCCTGTCACATCCTCTAGTGCCAGCTGGGGCCTCTCTCACCAATGCTAAAACCGCTCGTTGGGTGACCCTAGACGGTGATTTCTTCCAACTATTGGTTAAGGTTAAGATTGGGAGAGAGCAAGCTGATCCTAGATCTGTACCTAGGGGGTACTCAAGGTGTTTTTTCTCTTTACATATCAAAGCATTATATTTATTGGGAGGTGAGGGCAGACAAAGCAGTGTTTGGAAAGGAGCTTAACTGCGAGAGGGAGAGTCCTCTCATTGAATGTGTGTTAAGTTAACAGGCCATTAATAAAGGCTGTTGTTTACTGCCAATGGGGCCCAATCACCATAAAGCATCAAAGTCTAAAAACTGAGCCTGGAAACCTCCCAGAACGCTAATGAAAGAGGCATTGATTTGACCATGCAGTCCGTCTCCCCGCCTGTCCCCCTTCTCCCTTCTACAGTACGGAGAGGAGAGGGCAGAGAGGGAGAGGCAAAGAAGTATAAGGAAAGAGAGAAAGATAATCACAGATTTGTGTGTGTATAAAGGTGAATAAAAATGTGGTTTGTAAATAATATATTGTCTCTGTCTCTGTTGTTTTCCTTCCTTAAAAGTGAAGGACAGCATTAAAAACAGCCAAGCAACACACAAAGGGAGATACGTAGGAGAGAGTGAGAGAAATTAATTAGAGCATGGTGGTGAACTGGGCAGTTGGTCCAGCTCAGAGTGGGCAGCACAGAGGGGCATTGTGGTTCCCAGCTGCACATTGGCTCTGATTCAGGGGCAGAGAGAATACCCCAATACACACACACACACACAGACACACACACACACAGGCCCTGTTTCCTGTCACCCCCTTCCTCATTCAATGAGATCAGCACTGTACCATCCTATACCAATAGACTCCCATCTCATGCTATGATGATGCAAAGAGGGAGACACGTATAGAGTACGGGTGAAAAGGAAAGAATAATAATGTGCCTTGTATCATTCTGGTTACATTTTCAATATAAAGTGTTTCCAGAACATTTGACATAAAGATGACAATCCACTCAAATGTTGTGGATATGTTTCCCATCTACCGTATGAATATGTACCCGTGACATGTCACCTCTTTTCCATATAAACCATTAGAACCAGGCAGTTGGATTTGCTTTTGGATTGAACAACCTGTTATAGTGCCCTGTGATATACAGTCTCACACACACACACACACACACACACACACACACACACACACACGGTTCTTTGTTATGATCAAATCTGCACCTTATGTTGTTGTTGGCCCAACAGAACATCATACACTCATCTGGATAGGGTCTGTGTTTATCCCCAACTGTGTTTAATGGCCTTCCAACCGCTCAGAGGAACACAACTTTAAAGGGCCAGTGCTGTCAAAAACGTGATTTTCCTCCGTTTTATATATATTTCCACACTATGAAGTTGGAGTAATAATATGAAATTGTGAAAATTATGATAATGCCCTTTCAGTGTAAGAGCTGTTTGAAAAGACCGCCTGAGTTTTGGCCTGCCTGGTGACATCGCCAGGCGGTAAATTAGTTAACAGACCAATAAGAAAGAGAGTTCCAATAACAGCTAGTTTTCAGATTGTCCCTCCCCACTCAGACCACTACCAGACAGTCTTAACATAGTTGTTGCTTGAGAAATTCCCTTTGCTAAGAAGCATTTTTTGTTTCATTTGGACCCTTTTCATTGAAAACAATCCCAGTGAGGTACTTAATTGTCACCCAGAAATGATTTGATAATGAGTTAGAAACGGCTGCATTGGGCCTTTTAAGAAGATCAGCTGGTTATAACAGTCTTGTTCTGTAGCGACATGTCAACACATGATTATCTCAGAGCTGCTCTCTGCTCCACTCCTACACATATTAGTGATAATGCTGGGTCATACTATCCAACTAATGTGTTACTTACTGCTGTAACACATTCGTGATAAGCTACAGTATGGTGTGATTTATTACTGTGCTGTGAAGACACCATTAGTAGAGAGCCATACATTTCTTAGGCATATATATGTGGCCATACTTTAAATAAATGACTTTTTACAGTGTGAAGGCTTTATAGGGCATTTATAGTATGACTCATTTAGTCCTTTAGTGTGACTCTGGATCATGGCATGCGGATCATACTGATGCTGACCACCCTCCCTCATGTCTTCTCTCTCTTCTCTCCTCCTTTGGACGTCAGGTGGCTAAAGACGTGTCCATCCGGCTGCACAATGAGTTGGACTCTGTGGAGAAGAAGAGGGGTCGTCTGGAGCAGGAGAACGAGGAGCTGAGGGTCAGGCTCCAGGACCTAGAGGTGGCCAAGCAGGTCCTGCAGGCTGAGATGGAGAAGCAACGAGAGGTAAGACATGGTGGACTGCCAGGCTGGGAGGGGTGGGATTGGGCTGAGCTGGGTTTACTATGGTCGGGCCGTGTTGAGAGGTAAGACATGGTGGACTGCCAGGCTGGGAGGGGTGGGATTGGGCTGAGCTGGGTTTACTATGGTCGGGCCGTGTTGAGAGGTAAGACATGGTGGACTGCCAGGCTGGGAGGGGTGGGATTGGGCTGAGCTGGGTTTACTATGGTCGGGCCGTGTTGAGAGGTAAGACATGGTGGACTGCCAGGCTGGGAGGGGTGGGATTGGGCTGAGCTGGGTTTACTATGGTCGGGCCGTGTTGAGAGGTAAGACATGGTGGACTGCCAGGCTGGGAGGGGTGGGATTGGGCTGAGCTGGGTTTACTATGGTCGGGCCGTGTTGAGAGGTAAGACATGGTGGACTGCCAGGCTGGGAGGGTGGGATTGGGCTGAGCTGGGTTTACTATGGTCGGGCCGTGTTGAGAGGTAAGACATGGTGGACTGCCAGGCTGGGAGGGGTGGGATTGGGCTGAGCTGGGTTTACTATGGTCGGGCCGTGTTGAGAGGTAAGACATGGTGGACTGCCAGGCTGGGAGGGGTGGGATTGGGCTGAGCTGGGTTTACTATGGTCGGGCCGTGTTGAGAGGTAAGACATGGTGGACTGCCATGCTGGGAGGGGTGGGATTGGGCTGAGCTGGGTTTACTATGGTCGGGCCGTGTTGAGAGGTAAGACATGGTGGACTGCCATGCTGGGAGGGGTGGGATTGGGCTGAGCTGGGTTCACTATGGTCGGGCCGTGTTGAGAGGTAAGACATGGTGGACTGCCAGGCTGGGAGGGGTGGGATTGGGCTGAGCTGGGTTTACTATGGTCGGGCCGTGTTGAGAGGTAAGACATGGTGGACTGCCAGGCTGGGAGGGGTGGGATTGGGCTGAGCTGGGTTTACTATGGTCGGGCCGTGTTGAGAGGTAAGACATGGTGGACTGCCAGGCTGGGAGGGGTGGGATTGGGCTGAGCTGGGTTTACTATGGTCGGGCCGTGTTGAGAGGTAAGACATGGTGGACTGCCAGGCTGGGAGGGGTGGGATTGGGCTGAGCTGGGTTTACTATGGTCGGGCCGTGTTGAGAGGTAAGACATGGTGGACTGCCGGGCTGAGTTTGGTTTGGCTGGGCTCGGTTGGGTTGACCACGGCTTTGTCTAGCTGGGCTGAGCTGAACTGGGTTTAGCTGGGTTTGGCTATAGGTTACACTGTGTTTAGATGGCTAGGTTAAGTAGGCTTTCTTCAATGGTCCATATAAATTCACCGGGCTTGGAATAAAAACGTTGACGTTTGGGACCTCATACATGGTCACACTGTACCACAATGATATGTTGTCTAGTATGTTGTGTAGAATGAAGAAGTGGGCGATTTGAGTTTTTTTGATAGAGAGTTGTGTTTTTGTTTGGACTGCTAACCATTTGGCGGTATGTTTACTGGACAGAGTTGAATAGAAAACCGTGGGAGGAAGCTGCTTTGTGCAAGTCTTTCTATCCTCATAAAAGCTTCCGTTAAAAACACTCTTTACTCTCTACAGATATTGCGTTATGCTCAGTTAATGCTCTCAGGAGAAATCAAATGTCCTCTTCTCTCAATCTCTGCCCTCCCTCTGTGTTAACTAATCTGGAGTGGACAAAAGGAGGCCCCTCTCTCCTGCCATCCCTTTATGGATGAGAGGAGAGCAGGGAGGGGGGCTGATAACTGACCGTAGCTTTGGCCAAGCTCTCAGAACCGGGGCTGGCTGGCTGGCTGGGTAGCTGGCTGTCTTGCTGACTGCGAAACAAACTTGCGCTCACTGACTGACTGGCTGTTTGGCTGGCTGGCTGTTTGGCTGGCTGTTTGGCTGGCTGGCTGGCTGGTTGGCTGGCTGTTTGGCTGGCTGGCTGGTTGGCTGGCTGGTTGGCTGGCTGGCTGTTTGGCTGGCTGGCTGGTTGGCTAGCTGTGTGGCTGGCTGGCTGGTTGGCTGGCTGGCTGGCTGGCTGGCTGGCTGGCTGGCTGGCTGGCTGGCTGGTTGGCTGGCTGGCTGGCTGGCTGTTTGGCTGGCTGGCTGGCTGGCTGCTTTGGCTGGCTGGCTGGTTGGCTAGCTGTGTGGCTGGCTGGCTGGTTGGCTGGCTGGCTGGCTGGCTAGCTGTGTGGTTGGCTGGCTGGTTGGCTGTCTGGCTGGTTGGCAGGCTATGCTAAACGGGGTACCGATGCTGTATTGTGCTTGCCCCATGGAAAAGAGAATTCTTTGCATAGCTGACACTTCTGATCCAGGACTGTTATGTGTGCCTGTCTATCCCTGGCTTCACTACCCACTCTGTCTCTGTTCTCAGTCAGTTTCAGTCAGTCTGAGAGAGAGAGAGAGAGAGAGAGAGAGAGAGAGAGAGAGAGAGAGAGAGAGAGAGAGAGGTAAATAATTGATTGGTATTCTGTGGCTCCTGTCTGGGTGTGTAAGTGATGCTGCTGTAGTATTGAGGTCGACCAGCTGCTTTGCCTGGCTAGCCCATTGGGTTCTGCTACTAGTTGATCTGCCTCCTGTGATATTAGACAAGCTGCTTTGCCTGGCCAGTCTTTCATCATGTAAATGGACTATAATGCATCAACCATCCACACTTCTAAACCAATTGAAATAGTTTTGGGTCAAGAGTAGGGGAGTCGGGGAACCGCTGAGGCTAAGTTAGGACAGCTCTCTCTCGATGATGATTAGATACATTTGAGTGGTTTTGGCTGCCTGGTTCTACTGCACGACTATGACCAGACACATGTTTGATAAGCAGAGATTGCACAAAAATGGACAAAGGAAAGTGGAATGATTGCAACCCCTTCCCTTTCCCAAAGAGACACAGAACACTGCTGATGAAGTTATTATCTCCTATCCCTGCTCATTCCCCCTCTCATTCCAAGAGCATTGATTCCCATTCCAGCTTTTTTGACCCTCTGAAGGTGATGAAGAAAAGTGAAGAAAAATTCCACAGGGCATATTTCCCTCCTTTCTTTCTCTCTCTTTAACTTGGTTTCCCTCTTTCTTTTTCTCATTCTCACTACCTCTCTCTCATTTTCACTCCTAGTCTCTCTCGTTCTCTACCAGTCTCTCTCTCTTTCTTGGAGGTTGTGGGCAGACTGGGCAGTGTTTTCTGTTTACTGGTGTGTTTGTGGACTCTCATTTATCCCAGAACAATGTTTATTTGTGGGCCCTCATTACCCCAGAACAGTGTTTATTTGTGGGCTCTCATTACCCCCAGAACAGTGTTTATTTCTGGGCTCTCATTACCCACAGAACAGCGTTTATTTGTGGGCTCTCATCACCCCAGAACAGTGTTTATTTGTGGGCTCTCATCACCCCAGAACAGTGTGATTTGTGGGCTCTCATCACCCCAGAACAGTGTGATTTGTGTGCTCTCATCACCCCAGAACAGTGTGATTTGTGGGCTCTCATCACCCCAGAACAGTGTGATTTGTGGGCTCTCATCACCCCAGAACAGTGTGATTTGTGGGCTCTCATCACCCCAGAACAGTGTGATTTGTGGGCTCTCATCACCCCAGAACAGTGTTTATTTCTGGGCTCTCATTACCCCAGAACAGTGTGATTTGTGGGCTCTCATCACCCCAGAACAGTGTGATTTGTGGGCTCTCATCACCCCAGAACAGTGTGATTTTTGTGGGCTCTCATCACCCCAGAACAGTGTGATTTGTGGACTCTCATTACCCCAGAACAGTGTGATTTGTGAACTCTCATCACCCCAGAACAAACAGTGTGATTTGTGGGCTCTCATCACCCCAGAACAAACAGTGTGATTTGTGGGCTCTCATCACCCCAGAACAGTGTGATTTTGTGGGCTCTCATTACCCCAGAACAGTGTGATTTGTGGGCTCTCATTACCCCAGAACAGTGTGATTTGTGGGCTCTCATTACCCCAGAACAGTGTGATTTTGTGGGCTCTCATTACCCCAGATCAGTGTGATTTGTGGGCTCTCATTACCCCAGAACAGTGTGATTTTGTGGGCTCTCATTACCCCAGAACAGTGTGATTTGTGGGCTCTCATTACCCCAGAACAGTGTGATTTGTGGGCTCTCATTACCCCAGAACAGTGTGATTTGTGGGCTCTCATTACCCCAGAACAGTGTAAATTTGTGGGCTGTCATTACCCCAGTACAGTGTGATTTTCTGGGCTCTCATTACCCCAGAACAGTATTTATTTGTGGGCTCTCATTACCCCAGAACAGTGTTTATTCTTGGGCTCTCATTACCCCAGAACAGGGTTTATTCGTGGGCTCTCATTACCCCAGAACAGTGTTTATTCGTGGGCTGTCATCACCCCAGAACAGTGTTTATTCGTGGGCTCTCATTACCCCAGAACAGTGTTTATTTGTGGGCTCTCATTACCCCAGAACAGTGTTTATTCGTGGGCTCTCATTGCCCCAGAACAGTGTTTATTCGTGGGCTCTCATCACCCCAGAACAGTGTTTATTCGTGGGCTCTCATCACCCCAGAACAGTGTTTATTCGTGGGCTCTCATCACCCCAGAACAGTGTTTATTCGTGGGCTCTCATCACCCCAGAACAGTGTTTATTCGTGGGCTCTCATTACCCCAGAACAGTGTTTATTCGTGGGCTCTCATCACCCCAGAACAGTGTTTATTCGTGGGCTCTCATCACCCCAGAACAGTGTGATTTTGTGGGAACAAGGCGTGGGCTGCTTAGGGACACAGACTTCTTTAGCAGTCGATCCCAACAGGGCCTAATGCACTCCCTTTGTTTTGCAACCACCGCTCATTTTGCCACTACTTTTCTAGGAAACACCGATCCTGCCCCCATTGTATATGTGAATTTCAGGAAGGGCCGTTGTCCTTTGTTTGTAAGGGGCTGGGGGAAGCATGTCCTTGAGCTAGAGAAGGGGAGGAGCCTAAGAGAGGCAAAGAGAAGATATGTGGAGCTAAAGGACATGTGATTGTGAGGTACGTCCTTATCAGTCACATGGTTGTTTCTCCCAATGAATGAATGGTTTTGTTCTGGGCTTGAGCCATTGATTATTCAGTATTTCACAACATGCAGATGAGCTGCTGAGGGTGTTTTCATGTGATGAGTAGTGGACAGTTAGGACTAGGACAGTGAACAACAGTGTGTTTTCTTTGGTACCTTGGACAATATTTCATCTTCTGTGTGGCACTGTGGCCCACTTTAGTTCCCACACAGTGGTGGTTATATTCAGTTAGGTTACAGTGACATGGGTCAGAAATGACACCACAGGCACACATACAGTAGTACACACCCTGTTCCACTGCATTAGGTGGGTTCTGAGTGCTTCTCCGTGGGTTTAATCTGGGATTCTGCACTCAGCTCCTGCCAACCAATCAGGTCGCTGTGGGCAATCACTGTCACTGTCTGTCTGTCTGTCTGTCTGTCTGTCTGTCTGTCTGTCTCTGTCTCTGTCTCTGTCTCTGTCTCTGTCTCTGTCTGAGTGCTCTGATTAGAACTCCTCACCTGCCTGCTAGTGGCCAAAGTGGATTGGGCTGAACTGGATCCCACCGTGCTGCAGACCTCCAGAACTGTAGACTGCTAGACCTGCAGACCGACAAACCTGTAGACTACTAGACCGACAGACCTGTAGACTGCTAGACCTACAGACCTGTAGACTGCTAGACCTGCAGACTGACAGACCTGTAGACTGCTCGACCTGCAGACCGACAGACCTGTAGACTGCTAGACCTGTAGACTGCTAGACCTGTAGACTGACAGACCTGTAGACTGCTAGACCTGCAGACCGACAGACCTGTAGACTGCTAGACCTGCAGACCGACAGACCTGTAGACTGCTAGACCTGCAGACCTGTAGACTGCTAGACCTGCAGACCGACAGACCTGTAGACTGCTAGACCTGCAGACCGACAGACCTGTAGACTGCTAGACCTGCAGAACTCCAGGTCGTAACAGAGCCTTCCCCGATAATGACTGTCTGGCTCATAAAATCAGAGCTGCTTACCCCTGGTCTAAACCTCTCCTAGCCTAAGAATTCTGCCAAATACAAACAAACCTGTTATGGACCATCATGGAATCAAAGTAGATGTGTTATGGAGGCACTGGATGGATGGTTGTTTTTCTGGGTCATTGTGATTGATCAGGACATCACTGTCTTAGGACTTGCAGTACTAAATAGGATGTAAATATAGAGACCTTTTCTTAGTCTAATGCCTGAAGGAGAGAGACATAAAATATCTTTACTGGCCAAATAGTTACACAATTTCAGGCACAATCTTTTATTTGACCAGGTAAGTTGACTGAGAACACATTCTCATTTACAGCAACAACCTGGGGAATAGTTACAGGGAAGAGGAGGGGGATGAATGAGCCAATTGGAAGCTGGGGATGATTAGGTGACCATGAGGGTATGAGGGCCAGATTGGGAATTTAGCCAGGACAGAGGGGTTAACACCCCTAATCTTACAAGTACAATGGGATCCTTAGTGACGACAGAGAGTCAGGACACCTGTTTCACGTCCCATTCGAAAGACGGCACCCTACACAGGCCAATGTCCCCAATCACTGCCCTGGGGCATCATTATATTTTTTTGACAAGAGGAAAGAGTGCCTCCTACAGGCCCTCTAACACCACTTCCAGCAGCATCTGGTTTCCCATCCAGGGACCGTCCCTGCTTAACTTCAGAGGTAAGCCAGTAGTGGGATGCAGAGTGGTATGCTGCTGACTTACTTCATGCTAATGTTAAAACCAAGCCCCCCTCTTTGTCCACTCTATATAGAACCACTCTCACGCTCCACGCCTCTGTAAAGTCATCCTTTGCGATTCACCAGTTTACAGTAGGCCTTTCTTCTTTTGTCCTCTATTGGTTCATCAAGCAAGGGTGAAGGCCGATGATGTCACATCAGACCATCAGACACGTGCATGCTCATGCACCCAGGTGGACACACACACACACACACACACACACACACACACACACACACACACACACACACATCTCACTACAAAATAAACACATACAGAACAGACTGTGTCACAAAACACATATACACATGTATCCATGTAACACATCTTGGAGCTGCACGGGCCATTTCCTCATTTATGAGTAAGGCACAGCCAACCAAACTCTGTGTTGAATTTTTCAAACACACGCACATTTACCCCCTAAGGGATCGCAAGGTAATTTCATGCTCCAATAAAAATACACATGAA
Source organism: Oncorhynchus keta (assembly GCF_023373465.1). Taxonomy (NCBI): domain Eukaryota; kingdom Metazoa; phylum Chordata; class Actinopteri; order Salmoniformes; family Salmonidae; genus Oncorhynchus; species Oncorhynchus keta. The sequence goes on from NC_068447.1 coordinate 28,535,746, forward strand.
AATTGAGAAGAGTCATGTCAAGTGTGGAATGGATCCTTACACAGCGACCTGAGGCTCTTGGCTCCTACTCCTCATTACAGAGTGAAAACACTGTGGACATAGAAACACAAATAATGGTCTGGGGGGGTTTTCATGGTTCGGACTGGGCCCCTTAGTTCCATTGAAGGGAAATCTGAACGCTATAGCACACAATGACATTCTGGATGAATAGCAAAAAAAAGGGGGACCAACACCATATTAACGCTTGTGATTTTGGAATGAGATGTTCGACGGGCAGGTGAAGGGGGAACTGGGGGGATAGACGGTTTTATCGATAGCCTTACCTTTCCTCACTAAGGCTTAGTGGTGAAAATGAATTGCTCTCCAGAGTGCATCTGTTCTGTACCAGTGTGTGGGTGTACATATGTGCGTGCATGTGTGTGTTTGTGTGTGTGTGATAGTGTGTGCTTTAGTGTGTGTGTGATTCTAAACAGCTCCTGATTGGAGAATTATACATGAATTATATATACTTATGTCAGAGTAATCTGCTCACTAGACCGTGTTTCATAAAGCTGCAAGATTCCGCTTCAATGAACAAACTGCTTCCAGCTAAGCATACGACCGAAGGGAGTCATTGAGAGATCTCGCATGCAGCTCCTTTTCATATTTCCTTATCGGAGGACACAAAGAGACCCTGTCGGACATTTTCACAGGGGAAGAAACCCAAACCCAGGGATGTGTCGTGTCATGTATGATGTTTGGCACATTTCTATTCTCTACGGGGAGCAGGGCCCGTCAGACCGAGCTGTGATTATGTTGGAATGGGTAATAGGCCTCATGTCCTGGCAGGTCATTTGTAAAGTCCGCCGCCACACCCCGTCTATTTATTGCTTGCGTTTATTATTTTTCTATTTTTGGGAAAGGCCCATTTTGGGAAAGGCATTGTTGGGAAAGGCCCATAAGTAAGCATTTCACTGTTAGTCTACACCTGTTGTTTACCAAGCATGTGACAAATAACCTTTTATTTTATTTGACCTGACTGCATTGGCCTAATTATTCATATTTTTACCAGAAGCCTATTGGGAGATGTGGTTAAAATAAGATCCCTGTCTTCCTACCAGACAGAGGCCATGACATCATCAACATGCTGCCAGAGGCTCCTGTGTTTACTGTGATATGCAACAAGTTCATGTGAATTGGCTGTTGACACGATATTGGCTATGCTGTTGCTCTAGGTATATTAGCCTCAAAGTCACTTCAAATTGTAAAAAGCTTTACAAAGAGGCTTACTGTATAAAGCCTATAATAGGCCTATTACAGATCCCTAAGACAGGAAAACAACACAGCCATTTTAGCAAGTTGGTAGAATAGAACAGAGGGAAGGTACATGACCATGTAATGTTTGGAGGAAAAGGGGGAGGCTTGCAAGCCGAAGAACACCATCCCAACCGTGAAGCACGGGGGTGGAGGCATCATGTTGTGGGGGTGCTTTGCTGCAGGAGGGACTGGTGCACTTCACAAAATAGATGGCATCATGAGGAAAATGATTTGGATATATTGAAGGAACATCTCAAGACAGATCAGATCAGATCTCAAGACAGATCAGTCAGAGAGTTAAAGCTTGGTCGCAAATGAGTCTTTCAAATGGACAATGACCCCAAGCATACTTCCAGTTGTGGCAAAGTTGTGGCAAAATGGCTTAAGGACAAGAAAGTCAAGGTATTGAAGTGGCCATCACAAAGCCCTGACCTCAATCCTATAGAACATTTGTGGGCAGAACTGAAAAGCGTGTGTGAGCAAGGAGGCCTACAAACCTGACTAAGTTACACAAGCTCTGTCAGGAGGAATGGGCCAAAATTCACCCAACTTTTATTGTGGGAAGCTTGTGCAAGTCTACCCGAAACATTTGACCCAAGTTAAACAATTTAAAGGAAATGCTACCAAATACTAATTGAGTATATGTAAACTTCTGACCCACTGGGAATGTGATGAAAGAAATAAAGGCCAAAATAAATCCTTCTCTCTACTATTATTCTGACATTTCACATTCTTAAAATAAAGTGGTGATCCTAACTGACCTAAGACAGGAATCTTTTACGATGATTAAATGTCAGGAATTGTGAAAAACTGAGTTTAAATGTATTTGGCTAAGGTGTATGTAAACGTATGACTTCAACTGTAGATACACAGAGATGCTGTTTGTCTGAACCACAGCTATTCTCCAGGGTTCTCTGTGTTCCCTGTTCTCCTTGTTAGTTCCTGTCAGAATGCTCCTGTCTCTCTGACTGACAGAGAATCAGTACAACCCGACTCTCGAAAGTCTCCCACTCCTCTCGTGGGTTCCTGAAGGGAACACTACGGGGCTATATTTTTTTGTGTGTGTATTAAAAACACCCTGTTATGTACATATCTGTCTGCATCAGGAGACTGAGAAGGAGCTGAGCTCCACTTCATCTCTGTCTCTATTTTTCCTTCCTGGCCAGAAGAGTGGAGGCTGTTATAGCAGCAAAGGGGGTCCAACACCATATTAATACCCATGATTTTGGAATGATTTGTTCGACGAGCAGGTGTCCACATGCTTTTGGTAATATAGTGTATATCGATACTTTGACTCCAACTATTGATTAGTAAAAATGTATATACTGTACTGCCTTCAAGTTCACACCCCTTTTCAAAAATACATTGTGTTACAGCCTGAATTTAAAATTGATTAAATTTGGATTTGTTTTTGTCACTGGCCTACATACAGTAACACAAAATGTAAAAGTGGAATTAGATTTTTAGATTTTTCTTTTACAAATTAATAAATAATAAAAAGCTGAAATGTCTTAAGTACAGTTAAGTACCTTCAGAAAGTAGTCATACCCCTTGACATTTTCCACATTTTGACATACCCCATAATGACAAGTGAAAACAACATGTTTTTTGAATTTTTAGCTAATTTATTGAAAATGAAATACAGAAATATCACATTTACATGTGTTCACATCGCTGAGTCAATACATGTTAGAGTCACCTTTGGAAGTGATTACAGCTGTGAGTCTTTCTGGGTAAGTCTCGAAGAGATTTTAAACCTGAATTGCACAATATTTGCATATTATTGTTGTAAGAATTCTTCATGCTCTGTCAAGTTGGTTGTTGATCATTGCTAGACAGTCATTTTCAAGTCATGCCATAGATTTTCAAGCCAATTTAAGTCAAACCTGTAACTAAGCCCCTGAGGAATATTCAATGTCATCTTGGTAAGCAACTCCAGTATATATTTGGCCTTGTGTTTAAGGTTATTGTCCTGCTGAAAGATGAATTTGTCTCCCTGTGTCTGTTGGAAAGCAGATTGAAGCATGTTTTTGCCTCTAGGATTTTTTAAAATTTACCCCCCCCCCCCCAATTTCGCGATAATCCAATTGCGATCTAATTACGATCTTGTCTCATCGCTGCAACTCCCCAACGGGCTCGGGAGAGGCGAAGGTCAAGTAATACGTCCTTCGAAACATGAACTATCAAACCTTCGTAACACCCGCCGCTTTACCCGGAAGCCAGCTGCACCAATGTGTTGGAGGAGACACCAGTCAACTGATGACCAATGTCAGTCTGCAGACGCCCAGCCCACCACCAGGAGTCACTAGAGCGCGATGAGCCAAGTAAAGCCGCCCCCTTGGCCAAACCCACCCCTAACCCAGATGACGCTGGGCCAATTGTGCACTGCCCTATGGGAATCAAGGTCACGGCCGGATGTAACACAGCCTGAGATCGAATCCGGGTCAGTAGTGTTGCCTTAGACCACTGCGCCACTCGGGAGGCCTATTCCATTTATATTTATCCTAGCAAACTCCATAGTCCTTGCCGATGACAAGCATACCCATAACATGATGCAGCCACCACCATGCTTGAAAATATGAAGAGTGGTACTCAGTGATGTGTTGCGCTTTGTATTCAGAACATAATGTTAATTTATATTCCACATTTTTTACAGTTTTACTTTAGTGCCTTATTGCAAACATGATGCATGTTTTGGAATATTTTATTCTGTACAGGCTTCCTTCTTTCACTCTATCATTTAGGTTAGTATTGAGGATTAACTAAACTGCAAAAAAAGAAACTCACTGTCTCACTGTCAACTGCATTTATTTTCAGCAAACTTAACATGTGTAAATATTTGTATGAACATAACAAGATTCAACAACTGAGACAAGTTCCACAGAAATTGAATAATGTGTCCCTGTACAAAGGGGGGGTCAAAATCAAAAGTAACAGTGAGTATCTGGTGTGGCCACCAGCTGCATTAAGTACTGCAGTGCATTTCCTCCTCATGGACTGCACCAGATTTGCCAGTTCTTGCTGTGAGATGTTACCCCACTCTTCCACCAAGGCACCTGCAAGTTCCTGGACATTTCTGGGGGGGATTGGCCCTAGCCCTCACCCTCCGATCCAATAGGTCCCAGACGTGCTCAATGGGATTGAGATCTGGGCTCTTCACTGGCCATGGCAAAACACTTGACATTCCTGTCGTACAGGAAATCACGCACAGAACGAGCAGTATGGCTGGTGGCATTGTCATGCTGGAGGGTCATGTCAGGAAGAGCCTGTAAGAAATGTACCACATGAGGGAGGAGGATGTCTTCCCTGTAACGCACAGCGTTGAGATTGCCTGCAATGACAACAAGCTCAGTCTGATGATGTTGTGACACACCACCCCAGACCATGACGGACCCTCCACCTCCAAATTGATCCCGCTCCAGAGTACAGGCCTCAGTGTAACGCTCATTTCTTCAACGATAAACGCGAATCCGACCATCACCCCTGATGAGACAAAACAATGACTCGTCAGTGAAGAGCACTTTTTGCCAGTCCTGTCTGGTCCAGCGACGGTGGGTTTGTGTCCATAGGCAACGTTTTTGCCGGTGATGTCTGGTGAGGACCTGCCTTACAGCAGTTCTACAAGCCCTCAGTCCATCCTCTCTCAGCCTATTGCGGACAGTCTGAGCACTGATGGAGGGATTGTGCGTTCCTGGTGTAACTCGGGCAGTTGTTGTTCCCATCCTGTACCTGTCCCGCAGGTGTGATGTTCGGATGTACTAATCATGTGCAGGTGTTACACGTGGTCTGCCACTGCGAGGACAATCAGCTGTCCGTCCTGTCTCCCTGTAGCGCTGTCTTAGGCGTCTCACAGTACGGACATTGCAATTTATTGCCCTGACCACATCTGCAGTCCTCATGCCTCCTTGCAGCATGCCTAAGGCACATTCACGCAGATGAGCAGGGACCCTGCGCATCTTTCTTTTGGTGTTTTTCAGAGTCAGTAGAAAGGCCTCTTTAGTGTCCCAAGTTTTCATAACTGTGACCTTAATTGCTGTAGGTGTCTTAACAACCGTTCCACAGGTGCATGTTCATTAATTGTTTATGGTTCATTGAACAAGCATGGGAAATAGTGTTTCCCTTTAAAATGAAGATCTGTGAAGTTATTTGGATTTTTACGAATTATCTTTGAAAGACAGGGTCCTGAATAAGGGACGTTTCTTTTTCTGATGAGTTTCCAATGTTGTCGATCCATCCTCAGTTTACTCCTTTCACAGCCATTAAACTGTAACTGTTTTAAACAGTGGATGCTCTTCAGAGGATTGAAGGGGAGGACCATCCTCCTCAGTGAATTTCATAAAAATAGTGAAACGTAAAAAAGTTATCCCTTTTAGATAAAACTATACTAAATATTTTCACGTCACCAAATAATTTATTAAAACACACTTTTTTTGCAATGAAGGTCTGCAGTAGCATCAACAGCACTCTGTAGAGTAGCACAATGGTGTAACCGAAGGAAGACTAGTTTCCCTCCTCGTCTGCGTACATTGACTTCCATACAGAACCTAGGAGCCTTGTGGTTCTCACTCCCTTCCATAGACTTACACAGTAATTATGACAACTTCCGGAGGATGTCCTCCAACTTGCAGCATGAACTGACATGTTGTCCACCCAATCAAAGGCTCAGAGAATGAATGATTCTGAAAGCTACTACAGCAACCTAGCACTGCAGTGCATAAAATGTGATGAGTAGTTGACTCAAAGAGAGAAAAAGACAATAGTTGAACAGTTTTGAACAAATTAATGTATTTAAAAATTAAGGAGAAGCAAGAGAGAGAGAGCTAGCTATATTTTGCTGTATTTTTCTTCACTTTCACTTAGCTAGCAAATGCAGCCAGCTCAAACAGAGGCATTCAATGTTAGCTAGCTGGCTATGAAACACAGAATAAACCACAAAGACCAGGGAAGTTTTCCAATGCCTCGCAAAGAAGGGCACCTATTGGTAGGAAAAAGCTGCCATTTCATATCCCTTTGAGCATGTAGAAGTTAATAATTACACTTTGGATGGTGTATCAATACACCCAGAAATGACAAAGATACAGGCATCCTTCATAACTCAGGAAACCTCTCAGGGATTTCACCATGATAATATCGTATCGTGAGTTCCCTGGCAATTCCCAGCCCTAGTAATGAGGCTGAGTGGAGCGAATGAGAAGTGAGATTGATTGCTCAATTGGAAAAGGAAAATTGCATCTTCATTGGTCCCACTTTGGGGAGGTACCATTAATAGTGCTCTGTACACTGACCTGGGAGAGAGAGAGAGAGAGGGATCATCTTCTCTCTGCTTAGGATATGCAGCAGCTTAACAGGGCAGGCTTCTCTCGCTGTGCGTGCGTGCACATACAGTACTTGGTTGATGTGTGTCCATGCACATGCTTGTTTGTGTGTGTGTGTGTGTGTGTGTGTGTGTGTGTGTGTGTGTGTGCATGAGTGTATGTGTGTGTGCTCGCAGGCAGGCAGTAAGTAGCATGCTGCAATGGGGTGATATGCTGTACACACCCATCCCCTTATCGTCTCTCCTAGAGCTCAGTGCTGTGACACACTTTTCTCTCATCTTTCTCCTCTTCAATTATCAGTTAACTTCCAGTGAGCTGCAGACAGTAGTATCAGAGAGAAGACCCTGGATGAGCACAGTAAAATGAAGCACTCATCAATTATCACCTACATATCGATTACTATGCCTGGCACTGCTAACAGCAGCATCGTAAGACTGCAATTAAAACACCATAACATTCTGCGTCTGCTATGTTGAGAGGGGGACTCATCCGTATTAAGCACAGTACACATTGTAGTAATGTAGTCTCTCTTGACATTCATTACACGCCTCTTGATGTTCATTCTGGGACCGTAGATGTAAATTAGCTGTAAGCTCAAATATGGTGCAAACGCATCAGTTCTCACTTCTGAGATGTATGTTTTTGTTGTACATTGTCCCTGTCCAAATAAACTTCATAAAAACTATATAAAAATATACATGACTTGTGAGATGGTCAGTAATGCTATATAGGACTGGACAAAGCATCACTACATATGTTTGGTGAGGAAATGTCACTTCTTTATGTTGTAAAATACATTTTACCAAGACAAATATGATTATTCATGTTCTGAATTGTTCAGTGGGGTCTTTCTGTAACTTATCATTAACATTATATCAAGAAAGTCTGATTTTGTAAACTTCTAAATCCGATTTTAATCTCTGAGCTCTTTTGACAGAGCGGTGCCGCTTTCTCACAGGAACCTTTGAGGATTTTATATGTAAGGGTGGTCGTCTTCCAAGTTGTTTCTGCTGGTCACAAAAAGCAACATTTTACTGAACAAAACTATAAACGCAACATGTAAAGTGTCCACGTTTCATGTGCTGGAATAAAATATCCCAGAAATGTTCCAATCACACAAAAGCTTACTTCGCTAAATGATTGTGCACAAATTTGTTTACATCTCTGTTATAGAGCATTTTTCCTCTGTCAAGATAATCCATCCACCTGACAGGTGTGGCATATCAAGAAGCTGATTAAACAGCATGAGCATTACACAGGTGCACCTTGTGCTGGGTACAATAAATGCCACTCTTAAATGTGCAGTTTTGGCACACAACACAATGCTACAGATATCTACATTTTGAGGGAGCGCCCTATTGGCATGTTGCCTGCAGTTATGTCCATCAGAGCTGTTGCCAGAATTTAATGTTTATTTCTCTACCATAAGCTGCCTCCAACCGGCCTTACAACCACGTGTAACCACACCAACCCAGGACCTCCACATCCTGCTTCTTCACCTGCGGAATCATCTGAGTCCAGCCACCCGGACAGCTCATGAGACTGAAAAGTATTTTTCTGTAATAAAGCCCTTTTGTGGGGAAAAAATCATTCTGATTGGCTGGGCCTGGCTCCCCAGTGGGTGGGCCTGGCTCCCAAGTAGATGGACCTATGCCCTCCTAGGCCTACCCATGGCTGCACAACTACCCAGTCATGTGAAATCCATAAATTAGGGCATAATGAATGTATTTCAATTGACAGTGCAAACTGGCTCTTACCAGAATAGGAAGAGGAGTGGGAGGCCCCGGTGCACAACTGAGAAAGAGGACAAGTACATTAGAGTCTAGTTTGAGAAACAGACGCCTCACAAGTCGTCAACTGGCAGCTTCATTTAATAATACCTGCAAAACACCAGTCTCAACATCAACAGTGAAGAGGCGACTCCGGGATGTTGGCCTTATAGGCAGACTTCCAAAGAAAAAAACGAATGAGCCTTTTCAAATTATAAACTTGGAACGTGCCATTTTCATTACTGCATAGTCGGAACTAGAAGCACAAGCATGTTGCTACACTCACATTAACATTTCCTAACCATGTGTATGTGACCAATACATTTGATTTAATTTGTATTTGAACAACAGAAGTGATGGTTGCTGATAATGGGCCTCTGTACACCGATATTCCATAAAAGAATCAGCCGTTTCCAGCTACAATAGTCATTTACAACATTAACATCCACACTGTATTTCTGATTAATTTGATGTTATTTATTATTATACGTTTTAACGGTGGTGTAGAAACGTACCCTTTTCACATGTTGAGGTGGTGCTGGAGATGAATATGAAGTTGAAAATGGTGATGTCACAGATCCCTCTGGAACTGTCCTCACGCACACCTGGTCCCTATTCCCGTTGATTAGTAATTGTATAAGTGTGCCCTTTGTTCACCATTGTCCTGTCGATTATTGTTCCAATGTCTGTTGGTCGTGTGAGGACCTGTGCTGTGTTTTGGCTTTCGTGCCACGTATATTCTGCAGATGATTACCGGCCTCGTCCCGTGTGATAATCATTGTGCGATTGTGTATTTATTCAAGGCACTCCTCGCTCTTTTGTTTGGGTTTCTACCCTGTGTTTTGTATATGTGTTTGTTTGGTCTTCGTCCCCATGCCTTTACATGGCACACTGTAATTTGGGAAATAAAAACCCCTATTTCTCAGTCCTGCGCCTGTTCCCCAACCATTTATGCCAGCGTGACCTGTGAAGTTTTCCTTTAACATATTATTTTACCCATTGGTCAAAATGTGTTTTTATTGGACATCCCGTCTTCTCCTGGATCTGTCTTCTGTAGTGTGGCTGTAGTACCCTGTCTGCGATACCAGCTGGATATTCATCTCATCCATCTCTTTATCTCTCCATTGACCAGCACAAATCCCCTCCACTACCACCATCACAGCTCTGGATGGGCTGATGGACTGTGAGGTTTCAGCCTCAGTGCTCCCACTTGGTCCTGCTTGGTTATGAGAGCACATAGAAGGCTGACTACATGGTGTATATAAATGTGTATATTCTCCTATCTGTGATTTGATAAGAGCAGCGTAGCTTTCAGTGCTTGTCTCTCTCGGGACTTACGGGGAGCTTGTTAGTTGAGCTCCGGGGCATGGAGAGCTCTCCAAACTCATTTTGTGGCAGAAAGGAAAATAAATTGGCTGGCAGCCCCTCTGTGCTGAGGGTGTGAGAGGTTTAGTCAAAAGAGGATTGATGATTTGTGTGTGTGTGTGTGTGTGTGTGTGTGTGTGTGTGTGTGTGTGTGTGTGTGTGTGTGCGTGTGAGGGAAGGAGGGGTGCGGATCTGTGTGTGTGTGATGTTGAGTGCTGCATGGGTGTCTTTATTTGTGAAGTGTGCACCTGCCCACTCAACACAAAAAGCCCCAAGATACAATCACATATCTCTTACAGTTTGAAACTAAATCCATTTAATTTGCTATTTGCATCTTTCTTCAGTCTGGATAGAAATGGGAAAAGGCCCTGTCGCCACTGTTGTTGTTGTGCCAGCCTTAATAAAGATATGAGGTGAGCTATGGGAGGAATGCAGGGGACCGTCGCGCTGTCTCCGTTAGCGACCAGCTGACTTACGGCTTAATGAGCGTCAGGTGCTCCAGATTCTCCTAACGAGAGGGGGAGAAAGAGGTGAAGGTGTTCGCCTTGATTGAATTCCATTGAAGAGAATGGAGAAGAGGAGAAGAAATGAAAGAGGAAGAGAGGAGAGAAAAGGAGAAGAGAAGAGAGGAAGACGGTATTTGTTATGCGACAGTTGGGATATATACTTTCTTGTCTCCTCCTGCCTCTAGTCCTCAGTCAGTCTTAATAGAAAGTAAATGCAGACAGGCATTGGATGGAGAGCCCTGTTAAACACGCATCACAAAGCAGGTGATGTGCTAGGTGGGGAGGAAAGAAGGGAGAGCGAGAGAGGGATGGAGATGCTGCTGTTAACTGGGTCAAACTGATCTCCCAGTTCTGATTTGACTCTTAGGCCTTATTTGATTATCTCTCAGAGAGTGAGAGAGAGAGAGACTCCACACCTCCCAGTATCCGTCTCTCTGAATAAAACGTCTAATCTTCTCTGAGCTGAGTGGCCTAGGAATGGATGACATTTTCCTTTTTGACTTCTCTGCTGCCAGAATTATGTGTCATAACTGTGTAATGTCAGGCCTCACAAACATATTTCTTGTTTTCTTGCTCCCCATGCATATTCACAAGGGTATCAGATTTCTGTTTCCCCGTAGTTCCATCAGCAGGACAGAGTCTGTATTGTCTCCGTGGCGGCCATTTTGGTTAACATAATGATGTTGTGGTGGTTAAGTATGACTGGCCCACACCTATGTGTAATTAACCATTTGTTTACTGCAGCTGGGCCTGTTGTGTCTTTGTAGGAGCACATGCAGATGGCTTTGTTTTATTTTATTTTGTTACTGTGTATATCTGTTATATTGTTACTGTGTGTCTCTGTCAATGTCTCTCGCTCTTCTGCCAGAATTGTGCCCTGAGGGAAATGATTGCGTTAATTATGTTTAATCAATTTCCTATTCAAATCTAAATCTAATCATTTATTAGTCACATGCGCCGAACACAACAGGTTATCTTACAGTGAAATGCTTACTTACAAGTTAATAACCAACAATGCCGCTTTAAAAAAATATGGATAAGAATAAGAAATAAAAGTAACAAGTAATTAAAGAGCAGCAGTAAAATAACAATATCGAGACTATATCCAGGGGGTACTGGTACAGAGTCAATGTGTGGTGGCAACGGTTAGTAGTGGTAATATGTATATGTAGTTAGAGTTATTAAAGTGACTGCATAGATGATAACAACAGAGAGTAGCAGCGGTGTAAAAGAGGGGGAGCGGTGGGCAATGCAAGTAGTCTGGGTAGCCACTTGATTACATGGTCATGAGTCTTATGGCTTGGGGGTAGAAGCTGTTTAGAAGCCTCTTGGACCTGGACTTGGAGCTCCAGTACCGCTTGCCGTGCGGTAGAAGAGAGAACAGTCCAGGGTGGTTGGAGTCTTTGACAATTTTTAGGGCCTTCCTCTGACACCACCTCTTATAGAGGTCCTGGATGGCAGGAAGCTTGGCCCCAGTGATGTACTGGGCCATTCGCACTCCCCTCTGTCGTGCCTTGCGGGTGGAGGCCGAGCAGTTGCCATACCAGGCTTGTAACCTGTCAGGATGCTCTCGATGGTGCAGCTGTAGAACCTTTTGAGGATCTGAGGACCCATGCCAAATCTTTTCAGTCTCCTGGGGAATAGGTTTTGTCGTGCCCTCTACACGACTGTCCTGGTGTGCTTAGACCATGCTAGTTTGTTCGTGGACACCAAGGAACCTGAACCTCTCAACTTGCTCCACTGCAGCCCTGTCACTGAGAATGGGGGGCGTGCTCGGTCCTCTTTTTCCTGTAGTTCACAATCATCTCCTTTGTCTTGATCACGTTGAGGGAGAGGTTGTTGTCCTGGCACCACACCATACTCCCTATAGGCTGTCTCGTCATTGTCGGTGATCAGGCCTACAACTGTTGTGTCATCGGCAAACTTAATGATGGTGTTGGAGTCGTGCCTGGCCGTACAGTCGTAAGTGAACAGGGAGTAGAGGAGGGGAATGAGCACGCACCCCTGAGGGGCCCCTGTGTTGAGGATCAGAATGGCGAATGTGTTTTTACCTACCCTTACCACCTGGGGGTGGCCTGTCAGGAAGTCCAGGATCCAGTTGCAGAGGGAGGTGTTTAGTCTAGGGTTCCTTAGCTTATTGATGAGCTTTGAGGGCACTGTGGTGTTGAACGCTGAGCTGTAGTCAATGAATAGCATTCTCACATAGGTGTTCCTTTTGTCCAGGTGTGAAAGGGCAGTGGGGAGTGCAATAGAGATTGCATCATCTGTCTATCTGTTTGTGCGGTATGCAAATTGGAGTGGATCTAGGGTTTCTGGGTTAATGGTGTTGATGTGAGCCCTGACCAACCTTTCAAATCACTTCATGGCTACAGACATGAGTGCTACGGGTCGGTAGTCATTTAGGCAGGTTACCTTAGTGTTTTTGGGCACAGGCACTATGGTGGTCTGCTTTAAACATGTTGGTATTACAGACTCGGACAGGGAGAGGTTGAAAATGTCAGTGAAGACACTTGCCAGTTGGTCAGCGCATGCTCGCGGCACACGTCCTGGTAATCCATCTTGTGAATGTTGACCTGTTTAAAGGTCTTACTCACATCGGCTGCGGAGAGCGTGATCACACAGTCTTCTGGAACAGCTAGTGCTCTCATGCATGTTTCAGTGTTATTTGCCTTGAAGCGAGCATAGAAGTAGCTTGTGTGGTAGGCTCGTGTCACTGGGTAGCTCTCGGCTGTGCTTCCCTTTGTAGTCTAATGGTTTGCAAGCCCTTCTTATAAGCTTCCGGGTTAGAGTCCCGCTCCTTGAATGCGGCAGGTCTAGCCTTTAGCTCATTGCGGATGTTGCCTGTAATCCATGGCTTCTGGTTGGGGTATGTACGTACATTCCCACATTGATGTCCTGTCAGAAAGGGGAGATCGCCTGGGTTACACAAGCCATGTCTCCAGAAAGGTGTTTGATGAAAATAGATTTCGGAGAGATTTGTGTGATGTTTAATTTCAGTAGACAAACAATCAAATCCCTGACATTTGGGCCAGTGCTGGTAGTTAAATGGCAGTGAGAGCAGTCTAGGCAGGACAAGTTCATTCTAGGGGTTTGTCCCAAATGGCACCATATTCCCTATATAGTGCACTTCTTTTGGTCAGGGCCCATGGGGAATAGGGTGCCATTTGGGACTTAACCGAGAAGTGATGCTGTTTTCAGCACATTCAAGGGAGAGATGAAAGGGTGAATGTCAGGAGTTCAGCAGGTTTTTTCCTAGTATTTGTGTGGCTGTTTAAACAATGACACTCATCTAAAGGGTGGTTGGATGGAGGGATAACATCTTAATTTCATCCCTTACTTTTATTCAAACTTTATTCCATGTGCATGGATTATAATGGGCTATTTTTTATAGCGTAATTGTTACTTTGACTGGGTCAAAACAAGAGAACAAAATACATCACCTCCACTGTCCAACATCATTCTATCACGACCTGGAAATGACCTCTATTGCTGTCCTCTCCACTCTCCGAAGTCAACTCTGGAGTCGACTCGTAATCTAAATGGATAGGGCCAGTCAATATGTTGTGTTCCCTCAAGCTCAGAAAGAACTCCCCCATTCAGGGCACAATTATAACACTGTTTCAAATTACAAATAAGTCCAGTCACTGCTCCTCTCCCTCCGTCACCCCGGTCACCACAATCACAGAGGCATATTCTGGGAGGTGTCACTGATGCTCTACGTGGGTGCTGTGGGGGAGGGATACGGAGGGGCGATCGGGCTCTGTTGTCAAAGATGGGGGACTATTTTTAGGGTTGTAACAGGGTCTGTGTGTGTTTGGGACACCCTCTGTTACATACCCTTGGACAGAGGGTTGTCTCAATGCTGGGGATTGTGTGTGTGTGTTTTCTCATTAACATATGGGCTCTCTCTGTGATGCCATGGTAACAGTTGCTATCAGCTCAGGTGTCCTCAAGTGAGGGAGAAGGGAGAGAGAGGACAGGGAAGAGAAGGAGGGGGTGGGAGAGCTGCCTGCAGCAGGGATGGCCAGGCTTTCAGGTTTTGGCCAATCAGCGTTGTATTACTCAGACAATGGAAATGTTGAGTAAGAGGTGTTGAATAGATGAAGGTTTGAGGCATGGGGAGCTGGGGGATGAAGGGTTGAAGCACGGGGAGCTTGAGGATGGAGGGTTGAGGCACGGGGAGCTTGGGGGATGAAAGGTTGAGGCACGGGGAGCTTGGGGATGAAAGGTTGAAGCACGGGGAGCTTGGGGGATAAAAGGTTGAGGCACGGGGAGCTTGGGGGATGAAAGGTTGAGGCACGGGGAGCTTGGGGGATGAAAGGTTGAAGCACAGGGAGCTTGGGGATGGAGGGTTGAGGCACGGGGAGCTTGGGGGATGAAGGGTTGAGGCACGGGGAGCATTAGGGATGAAGGATTGAGGCACGGGTGTTGGGGGGATGAATTGAAGGGCAGGTGAAAAACTGCTTCAAATGCTTTGGCTTTTCTGGATATTCAGAACAAATTTTTCTCAATCTGTGTAATAGTATATAGTGTATCTCTCAGGCCTGTGTGTGTTCCTGTTGTGTATGTTTTGGTTAATACAACATTGCAAAATAAATAGTATGTGCAACAACATGTGTTCATGTTAACATCTCTGAGTAATCCGTATGCAAATCATCACATTTCCAATTGTATGTATAGACGCGTCAGGAACTGAAAGAGAGGGCCGTTTGTCGTTATTTCCATTGGTTTTTGAAGAGCGAAGCTGTCTCGTGTCAAGGTGGATTTCAAGGGTCTTCATTTCCTGTCCTCCCATGTTTTTTCAACCCTTTCCTTTCCTCTTGTAAATACCAGGCTGATTCACATCCTTTGCGAGGCTACCTCCTTTCCACCCCACCCCCCCTTTCACCAATTTGTTTCGTTGGCCACCACTGTCAGAAACTCAACGAGGGAGTGCACAAGCATTTGTCATGGGAACTTATGATGGTCTGTGGCAGTGGGATAATGGATGATACATCCATCCCCCCAATCTCTGTAACGAAGGCTCGCTGTAGTTTAGGAAATTAAATATGTATCCTTATGTCTCCCTCCCCCTTCCATCTCTCACTCTTACTCTCCATTCCTATGCAGATTGACTTAATCTCCCCCACTCTCTCTTTCTCTCTCTCAATTTCTCTCTCTACTCCTGCAGAGCTCCTTGCTTAGAGTCAGGGTTTACATTTCATCCCTGGGACTGGGTGAATACAGGGTTGGGGATTGGGACCATTGTGAGTGCAGTACAGGGACAATAGGAGCCTGAAGAGAGGAGAGGAGGGACTGAGACAGATAGGGGACTGGTGGCTAGTGTTCATGATGTCTGTTCCCCTGGATTGTGCTGTGCTGACATGCTTTAGAGGACGTCTAGAGGCCCCCCCCCCCCTCCTCAACTCATTGTTGCCCTTCACTCACCACACACAGACTGACACACCAACAGACAGAAACACACACACACACATACACATTTGAAACATTACTCTGTCTGCTCTGCTTGAAATTGATGAAACATAGTTAGACCAGTGGACACACAGGGTCAGACCAATCAACAGCCTTCTTTCTGACAGTCTTCACACGATGGAGCAGTGAGTTTGGTAACAAGGAGACAAATATCTCACCCCCTGGATCTCAAACTTGGGTTGAACCGAGCACTATTGATTGTTCTGTGGATAAGAGCAAAAGCAAACAGAGTGGGGGAGTGTATTGTCTGCTGTTGTCAACTCTACTCACATCATATCACACCTGCAGCTCTGCATACAGCAGTCCGGGGAGTGTCATGCAAATAGACTATTCTACTCACTTCTCCTTCTGCAATGCAGATAGAATGCAGATTGAATTTAGAATGCAGATTGAATTTAGAACTTGCCTCGTCTGCTACTGCAATAGCACCATTTTTACAACAAGAATGTCATCGACTGGTTTTTAATAACCCTACTGATTGGATATTCATATTTCTAATTTCATAATATGATATGATATGATAAAACCATATTTTGTGATGGTTGTAGTTCCCCTGTGTGATTGTGCTTCAGGCTGGCGGAGCGATCCATTGTTTTAGTGCCTGACGGATTCATCAGTGGGCGCGTGGGACTATTTTTCCTCTGATCACGTCAGCGTCATGACCCCTCATCTATCTAGGCATGCCGTGGTCTTCGGTAAACTATTACTCTCCTTTCTAAACTAGTCAGCATAACGCTATCCCCCACTCTCTCTCTCACTCTCTCCCACTCCTCCTTACCTCCCTCCCAATTCCCCACTCCCCTCTCTCCCAAGGTTTTTCTCCCTCCTTTCCTACTCCCTTGTCTCACACCTTGTAACGGTTTAGATACGGCAGACACAGAAACAAAGGAAGGAGAAATTGGAATACTGTGCTGCTGTGTCTTGTCACTTAGTTGAGTTGACGGTGAAGGTAGCTGGTTCCAATCCCTGAGCCAACTAGGTGAAAAATCAGTCGATGTGCCTTTGAGCATGGAACTTAACCGTAATTGCTCCTGTAAGTCACTCTAGATAAGAGCGCCTGCTAAATGACTAAAATGTGAAAATGTTTTTTTTTTCTTTTAGCCCATAATATGTGTGTGAGGTGTATACTTTTGTTTCAAAGTAGATTTGTTTAAGACTACCAACTAACAATCTGTGTGACCCTGATTTAGCCCAGTGCAGTAAAAGGTTAACCGCTCCCCACACACAGATCCATAACCCATGAGATATCCAGAAAACCCACATGAATGTTGACATGATGTCCATTCCTATCCTAAAATTCATTGTTAAGCCCATTACATAAGTGTATCTTTCCCAGCTGTGGACTGTGAGGTTGTGTAAGAAAAGATGCCGGCATGGTTCCTCATCCATGACAAAGGCATGACAACGTCTCAGTTATTTCCTGTGCTCCAGGCATTATTTCCTAAGTCCAGTCAGGTCGAGGCAAGATGACTTATGGCTGAATTCCACTATAGGGCCAAGCCTAGCCAAACCTAGCAGAGCTGTAGTAGGCATAAGTGTGTCAGGCATGATGGCCAGGTCCACACATCTCTACCTCCCTCTCCCAGGAGAGAGACATCCAGCCAGGGATTATTTGACCTACCTACCCCCTCCAGGCCTCAGGTTACCCAGCCCACACATCGAGAGTTACAACCTGTTGACATACACCCACAGGACCATGGCATCAGATAGCACAGGCACATGCTTTTCAATACTTCTTTTGCTAACGGTAGGGTGTGTGTGCATGCATACATCGTGTGTGTGCGTGCGTGCGTATATCTCTGTGCGTGTGTGTGTGTCTTTAACTGTACACTGTGTATGTGTGTGTAAAGGCATGAGACAGGCCTGGAGTGGCACCATTTTACATACAGAAACCTCATTTGAAAGCTCATCTCCCTAACGTTGTCCCAATATTCTCTGTGTTTTACTGCATTGTTTGTGTGAGTGACCTTGTGTTCTGGACGACACGTAGCTGTTGTGCAGAGAGAGCCGGCCGATTACATCAACTTGGCAGAGTGGGTGGAATTTTGTCTGGTTCTTTTCGGGACGTGAGATCGCAGAGCAGGGCAGTGTCCCAAATGCCACCATGTCCCCTATAAATTGCACTACTTTTGACCAGGGCCCATAGGGCACAACATGGGGAATTGGGTGCCATTTGGGATGCACCGGGAGAGCTTTAGTGTGGGAGGGGAGGAGGGAAGGACGAGGGGGAAGTGTTAAAGTTATTGATATTTGATACAGATAACAAAATAGGTTTAGGGGACAGAAAAAAAATCTACGAGATGTATCATAAATGGGATTTATAGATGATGAATAGGTATTGTGGTTTAGCTCTGTGTTAGAATAGTGTTGACTTGCCTGTCACAGTGACACCTCTACATCCCTGTCACTTGTCATAGCGAGACTGTTGCAGCTGGCCTGACCAAACCAATGGTCGAAACAAAACGGAAAAGTGTCCCAAAGTTGGTCGATATGTGTCCAGATCAATAGTTCCATTATCTCTCCGCACCATTGATTCCACAGTGAAGTTTAGCACCATTAAAAGGTTCTCAGCTAAACTATGTGACATTGTCAGCAAACACAAAATGGGGTCTGAGATAGGATTGGATGCTGCTCTTTATGCTGTACCAGCACCACTTTAAATCCAGTCTAGTTACCCTGCTTTCTCTCCAGCTGGCTTTTTCCACTAGGGGAATTGGTTCTGGAGTGTGTGTGTGTGTGTGTGTGTGTGTGTGTGTGTGTGTGTGTGTGTGTGTGTGTGTGTGTGTGTGTGTGTGTGTGTGTGTGTGTGTGTGTGTGTGTGTGTGTGTGTGTGTGTGTGTGTGTGTGTGTGTGTGTGTGTGTGTGTGTGTGTGTGTGTGTGTGTGTGTGTCCACCAGTCAGCTCAGTGCGGAGAAAGTAGCCAGTTTCCATGGAAACGCCTTAGTGAGAGTGCGTGTTGTGTGTGTGTGTGTGATCTCTCAGGAATCTGGTAGGAATGAGGATCTATTAGGATCTAACTCAGTGTACTGGGGCCCAGGTGACCAGGGGGAGGAGCTGGCTGTCATTAGCAACGGTGCTCATGTTCTCTTTATTGTCTCGTCTCAGTTTACACACATTTCTTTCTCTCTATCCTTCCCTCTCTTCCGTTCTCTCTCTCCTCTATCCCTCCCTCTCTTTCTCTTCAACTCTTTCATCTTTCGCTCTCCTCTCTCTCGTTCTCTCTCTATCCTTTCCCTTTTCTCTCACACTCCTCTCTCTCTCCTTCCCCTTTCTCTACCTATCCTCCCACCCTCTCCCTCATCTCCCCCTCTTTATCTTATACTCTCTGTTTGCATAGTAGAAATGCAGTCAACTGTAGCTCCACACCCCTATTGGTGTCACTGTGGGGATAAACCTCTCCATGGTGATGATAAACTGGGTGAAAGGGCAGGCCCGAGGGGGTGGGGGCAGGGGAGAAGTCTATAGACTCAGGGTGGTATTATTATGTTGTATAACACCTTAGCCAATGTGCTGGTGCTAGCTCTTTGGGGGTCTAGGGCCTAACATTAGGTCGGGTTACTGTAAAAGCACTTTGTGACAAATGTTGTTATTGAAAGGGAAATATAATTTCATTGATTGATTGATACTAATTATTGTGAATTGTATGTGTTTCTCTCTATTTCCAGAACTCTCTGAAGAAGAGAGGCGGTCGGCCAAACAACAAGCCAGAGAAGAAGCCATCTGTCCAGGTAACTTAGACCAACAGAGACCTTCGATGTTTTTTCTACATTGAACAGCCAAAAGGAAAATCTCATGTAGATTTGCAAACGACTCAACCAAAGAAACAGACTGCAGCTGCAGCAGTTTGTCTCCAGACACTCACCTCTGATTCTTACCTCAGCTATTGAACCCAAAGTCAGTACTAAAGTATTACAGTTACACTGATTGTTCTCGCTTTCACAATTTAGTCCATAGTGGGAGTTGGGGAGGTAGTTGATGGGAGAGATGATTCACAGATAGCACTTCATACAGTATTACTAGTTTGACATGAGCAGCTCAGACTGTGCACATTCCTCTCTCTCTCTCTCTCTCTCTCTCTCTCTCTCTCTCAATTCAAAGGGAAACATATGTTTGCCAAAGCAAGTGAAATAGACCATAAACAAAGGGAAATAAACAATCAAAAAGGAACATGAAACATTACACACAAAAGTTTTAAAAGAAGTATGAAAGGGAAAATACAGTGGATTCGGAATGTATTCAGACCCCTTTATACAAATGTTTTTACGTTACAGCCTTATTGTAACAAAATAAATAATTAATCATCAATCTACACACAATACCACATAATGACAAAGCACATTTTTTGTAAATTATTGTAAAAAAATAAAAAAACATGAATACCTTATTTACATAAGTATTCAGACCCTTTGCCATGAGGCTCGATATTGAGCTCCGGCGCATCCTGTTTTCAATGATCATCCTTGAGATGTTTCTACAACTTGATTGGAGTCCACCTGTGGTAAATTCAATTGATTGGGCATTATTTAGAAAGGCTCACACCTGTCTATATAAGGTCCCACAGTTGACAGTGCATCTCAGAGCAAAAACCAAGCCATGAGGTCGACGGAATTGTCCATGGCGACCTGAGACAGGATGGTGCCGAGGCACAGATCTGGGGAAGGGTACCAAAAATGCAGCATTGAAGGTCGCCAAGGACAAAGTGGCCACCATCATTCTTAAATTAAAGACATTTGGAACCACCAAGACTCTTCTTAGAGCTGGCAGCCTAACCGTAACACAGCGCGCATCCAACCCGGATGCCAGCCGCACCAATGTGTTGGAGGAAACACCGTGCGCCTGGCGACCTGGTTAGCATGCACTGCGCCCAGCCCACCACAAGGGTCGCTAGAGCACAATGAGACAAGGATATCCCTACCGGCCAAACCCTCCCTAACCCGGACGACGCTAGGCCAATTGTGCGTCGCCCCATGGCCTTCCAGGTCGCGGCCAGCTGTGACAGAGCCTGGGCTCGAACCCAGAGTCTCTGGTGGCACAGCTAGCACTGCGATGCAGTGCCTTAGACCACTGTGCCACCCGGGAGGCCCGGAACAGAAACAATTGAATAAATTTTAGAATAAGGCTGTAACCTAACCAAAATGTGGATAAAGTCAAGGGGTCTGAATACTTTCCGAAGGCACCTTAGGTATAATACAGGAGGATATTTTTCTCTATTGAGATTATTTCCTTGTTTATTTCTGACCAAATGTAAAATGTTCCTGATTAATTTGATAGAGTGGGTTAGGTGTTCTCTATACCAAATTAGCTTACACCCTGAGTCTTTTTTCTTGTTTCACACCTGGTAGTTTGGTGGATGGGACTAACAGCACACTGTACCTTAGAGGGCAACCAGCGGGTCCATCTCCTCTATACCATGTTTCTTGTAGGATGCTCATTTATTTGATGAAGTCTGGGGTCCTGCTCTTTAATCCAAAGGCAGACCTATATTCCAGGATAAGATAGTAAAGAATGTGTGTTCCATAGTGTTCGCTCTCGCTCTCTCTTCCTCCATTTCTGTGGGGATGAGGTTAATGCAGTGGAGTGCCACTGTGACATACTGTAATTGGTGTAAACTTTCTCCAGACTGTGTTTGATGTTCTGGGAAATAGCCCCATCACCAATAAAGTACACAACACATTATTTAATGGGTCTTCACCATTTTGAGTCAGTTGGTTAAATAATAGCGGGTGTTTAATATTCAAAATAGCTTATGTCTTTTATAAATACACCAATGTACCTCAATGCCCCCAGCCAGCACACATTACACTGTAATATAGTATGCATGACTCCCCAGTGTTGCAGCAACCTATCCCACTTTGCCCCCAAAAAATCCATAGCATTGGTCTAAATATTTGAAGGGGTTAATATGAGGATGTCAGATGAGTTTAAGCCAGAAAGAAACTCCCACACAATCAGTTTTTTTGTAATTTTGGCCTCGCAATCTTTCTCTCTCGGTCTCTCTCTCTGTGGTATGTGAAAGGATATATTGTCATTGTGTGTGTGAGTGAGTCAGTGTGTTGTCAGTGTTCCTAACAGCTGGTCTCTGTGCCTCTCTGGGGCCAGCAGGAGGACAACTCTGACCTCAAGTGCCAGCTCCATTTTGCCAAGGAGGAGTCCGTTCTCATGTGCAAGAAGCTGACCAAGATGGCCAAGGACAGTGAGGCCATGCGGGAGGAGCTGGCCAAGTACCGCTCGGTCTACGGCGATGTGGACGCCTCACTCACCGTGGAGGAGGTCAACGACTCACCCCACACCCGCGAGGCCGAGGTTAGAGTTCACCTGAAGCTGGTGGAGGAGGAAGCCAACCTGCTGAGCCGGCGTATCGTCGAACTAGAGGTGGAGAACCGTGGCCTACGGGCCGAGATGGACGACATGAAGGGCCAGGAGCTGCCTCCAGGGCTGGGAGGCATGGGAGGCCCTGGAGGAGGAGGTCTGGATAACGTGATGGAGCTCCAGAGGCACCTGCAGTTTGTGGAGGAGGAAGCGGAGCTGCTACGGCGCTCGCTGCTGGAGATGGAGGAGCAGAACAAGCTGCTGATGAATGAGATCAACCGCTACAAGTCGGAGCTGCCGCTGACGTTGGACCCAAACCAGGATGACTCCTCGTCCATCTCTCTCCTGGAGGATGGTCATGGTGGGGGAGCTCTCATCAGCACCGAGGCCCCCCATGAGGAGCTGCTGCAGGCCGCCAGGCTCCAGATCGGGGAGTTGAGCGGCAAAGTGAAGAAGCTCCAGTACGAGAACCGTGTGTTGCTGTCCAACCTGCAGCGCTGCGACCTGGCCTCCTACCACAGCTCTTCTAGGCCCGCCCTGGAGACCGACGCTGAGGCAGGGGACTCGGCCGAGTGCCTCCCCAGCCAAGCGTGCCGGGAAGGCCCCATCGGAGGGGAGAACAAGCCCCTGGAGGAGAAGGAGAAGAAGACGTCCACGGGGGTTCCCATTCACCTGCACGGTAACGTCCCCCTGGGGCTGAATGACCATGAGGCCCTGCTGGCCATGAGGGACCAGGCCCGCCTCATCTCTACAGCCATACAGCTGCTGACCGCTTCCGATTCCAACTGCCCCTCCCTCTCCCTCTACCGCAAGATCTCCTCCAACTCCTCCGGGGAGACTGCAGAGCCCTGTGTCCCAGAGAAGAGCCAGCAGTCCCAACCCTCGGAGCTCCAGGACCTGCCCCTGGTGGAGGCTCTGACGGGCAGGCTGCGAGCACTGCACACACAGCTCCAGGCCTTCGTGAAGCGAGTGGAGAGCCTTGGCAGCGCCCCTCCTGGGAGGGAGCAGGTGGAGGTGGCATCCCCCCTGCCTCTACTGTCCGAAGCTGGAGACTCCGTGGTGGATACGCCCTCTGCCTCACACCCCTGCCCTCCAGACGACCAGGCGGGTGAGATCACTGCAGGGCAGAAGGTAAGAATGAACACCCTCCTCTTCACACCACTCATTTATTATTGAATTTGTTTCTTTCCTTTTCTTTCATATGCTCCTTTTTTGTAGCAAGGCTATTATTTCTGTTCCGTTTGCTCCCACCCCTTCCCAGCTCACACTATGGTTTCTCCCTGCCGGCACACATGACATGACACGCATGCTGCTTTGATGCCTTATAACCTGTTATAGATGCTACATAGAGCTCAGGGCTCAAATGGAGCCACCACTGTGCTGCATGACAACTAGAATGATAAAGAAATCATAGAAGCCGTAAGCCACCATCTATTTACACACATCAAAATACAATTTGCATATCCAAGTAAATGCACTCTAGTAAAGTTGGTTCTATGCTTAGAGTTAAGCTCCATTAGAGGCCAACTGAGTCCCAACCCCATCCGCTCTCTCCCCCCGTCCCTCCCTCTCTCACCCCATCTCCCCGTCTCTCCCTCCCCATCTCATCCCTCCCTCTCTCCCCCCGTCCCTCCCTCTCTCACCCCATCCCCCCGTCTCTCCCTCCCCATCTCATCCCTCCCTCTCTCCCCCCGTCCCTCCCTCTCTCAAAACGTCCCTCCCTCTCTCAACCCGTCCCTCTTTCTCTCACCCCGTCCCTCCCTCTCTCAACCCGTCTCTCCCTCTCTCACCCCGTCTCTCCTTCTCTTACCCCGTCCCTCCTTCTCTCACCCCGTCCCTCCTTCTCTCAACCCGTCCCTTCTTCTCTCACCCTGTCCCTCCTTCTCTCAACCCGTCCCTCCTTCTCTCAACCGTCCCTCCTTCTCTCACCCCGTCCCTCCTTCTCTCACCCCGTCCCTCCCTCTCTCACCCCGTCCCTCCCTCTCTCAACCCGTCCCTCCCTCTCTCACCCCGTCCTCCCTCTCTCACCCCGTCTCTCCTCTCTCACCCCGTCTCTCCTTCTCTCCCCCCTCTCTCCCTCTCCTCTCACCCCGTCTCTCCCTCTCTCACCCCCTCCCTCCCTCTCTCACCCCGTCTCTCCTTCTCTCACCCCGTCTCTCCCTCTCTCACCCCGTCCCTCCCTCTCTCACCCCGTCTCTCCCTCTCTCACCCCCTCCCTCCTTCTCTCACCCCGTCTCTCCTCCCTCTCTCACCCCGTCTCCCTCCCTCTCACCCCGTCCCTCCCTCTCTCACCCCGTCCCTCCTCTCTCTCACCCCGTCCCTCCCTCTCTCCCCCCGTCCCTCCCTCTCTCCCCCCGTCCCTCCCTCTCTCCCCCCGTCTCTCCCTCTCTCACCCCGTCTCTCCCTCTCTCACCCCGTCTCTCCCTCTCTCACCCCGTCTCTCCCTCCCTCTCCTCACCCCGTCTCTCCCTCTCCCCGTCCCTCCCTCCCTCTCTCACCCCGTCTCTCCCTCCCTCTCTCACCCCGTCCCTCCCTCCCTCTCTCCCCCTCTCTCCCCTCCTCCCTCCCTCTCTCACCCCGTCCCCCCTCTCTCACCCCGTCTCTCCCTCTCTCACCCCGTCTCTCCCTCTCTCAACCCGTAACCTCCCTCCCTCTCTCCCCGTCTCTCCCTCCCTCTCTCACCCCGTCTCTCCCTCCCTCTCTCACCCCGTCTCTCCCTCCCTCTCTCACCCCGTCCCTCCCTCCCTCTCTCACCCCCTCTCTCCCTCCCTCTCTCACCCCCTCCCTCCCTCTCTCTCCCCCTCTCTCCCTCTCTCACCCCGTCCCTCCCTCCCTCTCTCACCCCGTCTCTCCCTCTCTCACCCCGTCTCTCCCTCCCTCTCTCACCCCGTCTCTCCCTCCCTCTCTCACCCCGTCTCTCCCTCCCTCTCTCACCCCGTCCCTCCCTCCCTCACCCGACCCT
This sequence comes from Oncorhynchus keta, assembly GCF_023373465.1. NCBI lineage: Eukaryota > Metazoa > Chordata > Actinopteri > Salmoniformes > Salmonidae > Oncorhynchus > Oncorhynchus keta. The sequence goes on from NC_068447.1 coordinate 28,560,740, forward strand.
CCCTCTCTCACCCTGTCTCTCCCTCCCTCTCTCACCCCGTCTCTCCCTCCCTCTCCCACCCCTCCCTCCCTCTCTCACCCCGTCTCTCCCTCTCTCACCCCGTCTCTCCCTCCCTCTCTCACCCCGTCTCTCCCTCTCTCACCCCGTCTCTCCCTCCCTCTCTCACCCCGTCCCTCCCTCTCTCACCCCGTCTCTCCCTCTCTCACCCCGTCTCTCCCTCTCTCAACCCGTAACCTCCCTCTCTCACCCCGTCTCTCCCTCTCTCCCCCCTCTCACTGCATGGGCACCATGACCGCTGCTTTCTTCACTTGTTTCCCTTTCTTCCTCTCTCTTCTTTCACTCCTTTGATTATGTTAATCCCCTCTCCTACACTCTCCTCTTACGGTCCTTCACTCCCACCCTCATCCCCCAACCCTCCAGCCGTCGCTCGCACTTCTCATCCTTGTTTTGGTTCTGTTCTCCACTCTGTCCTATGCCACTCTGACAAAGCTGTTTTTCCTTTACATACTTTTATTTGTCCTGTGAGGTTCATTCTTTATTTTCAATGTGTCTTCCGGATCTTCCATTTTGGTTGTATTGTTTTGTTTTCGATTCCCTCTCTCCCTACCATATGTCTCCCCTCATCTTCTTCCTTCCCTTTCCTCTCTTCCTCTTTCCCTCTTTTTATTATTTTGTTTCATTTTTATTCATTAACTTGCCCATGCATGCAGCAGCCCGACTTTAGGGACCAATCAGAGCGCGAAGTGAAAGGTCAGGAGGAGGAGGAGGGTGACAGCCACATTGACAACAACAAGAACCAGGTTAAACAGGAGACGGACACAGCCCTGGTAGGTCACTGCTATAGAACAGTCAAAATACACACATGCATACGCATACAGACACACACACACACACAGACACACACACACACTGTGCACTCCTTGATGGCCCAAACATGCGGTTTAGGCTGTCTTTAGGCTCGCTTCCCTCGTTCTTTCATGTGATAGATAGTGGGGGAATCAGGTTGGAATCACACTGCAGTAAACACAATGACATCAGCTCTTGAAGTGAGCAGAGGAAGTGTCTGCTGCTCAGTGTTCGTTTGACCTTTCCTAGCAGGTCTCCTTGGAAACCTGGGCTGTGAGGGAGGGGCAACTGCAGAAGCAATGAATAGAGCAGAGAGCAACACAATCGCCACAATCGCTCTCCTGTTACAGGATATACAATGTTGCTTTTATAATATGTCATGAAAGGGAAGGTTTCTCTCTGGGCTGTACTGTAGCACATAATCAGTTAGTCATCTGAACACACACTCCCTAACTGTGAGAACTAGAGAAAGTCATTGTTGCTGTCAGTAGGCTGGTTATTAAAGGTTCTCCAGAGTAGACACATTCTCCAAATGTAGAATTATATAATGATAGTAGACGGTTAACTATGACAACATTCAGCAGGCCACATTAAATCAGCTTGTGGTTGACTTTTGGCCCACGGGCCACGTGTTTGAAATAAGTAGGTCTAATAATTCACCCTGTGTCTCTCTCAGTAACCTCTGCATCACAAACTACTGTTGGCTTCTACACATTATCATCCTCCCTGCTCCTCTCCCCTCTCAGTGATCAATGATGAGGCTGCCAGGTCCGGGGAGATCAGGACCAGCTCCGGTGAGGGAAGGAGGAAAGGACAGGGGATAGGACAGGCAGGCAGTAACACCTTGGCCCTACGCCAGGCGACGTTATCACACGCAGACTGCCTGAGTGCTCTGTGTGTCTGTAGAGACAGGGTCGGTCGATAGAAGCGTGACAGGGCTGATGTATGGACATGGATGTTGGTGGGAAATGACTGACAACACAGCTCTTAGCTCGCTCAGTAGATGCCTACTGGATAACTTATTTGTATTGCTTTTAATCTTTTTAAATGAATTTATCTTATTAACACTTTGTTCTAGCTAGCTATTTGTGTAGGTAGCTATCAAGTAAACGCAATGATAATAAACCTGGGGTCCATCAGGCTGACTGTGTTCTGGGTCCTATTCATTAGGGAACATAGTTTCAAAACGTTGTGCAGGTCGTCCCTCTCCGTTTTAGTCCGTTTTCTTTTCCCCTGTTTAGTGCCTAATGAATAACGGCCCTGGTCTCTCCCCACTGAGTGGTGCCTCTTGTGTCCATTACCACCAAACAACCCTTTCAGAGTAACTGTGTAATGTTAAAAATAGGATTCTATATCCTGCTCAGAAAGGAACTTAAATAGAAGATTCTTCTGCGGGACAGTACGACTGACATAATGCTGTGAAAGGCATTGGAAACTGACAGCAGGTTATCCATTGATATGCATGGAGTCTGTGTCTAAGGCTTGGTTGGGGAGTGTAAGCCTTTTATACAACTGTTATGGTCTATGAGGCAAATATGCTTTGGAATGTGAGGAAATTGAAAGGTTTAGCAGCTGAAATTGAGCTCCCTTCACTCTTACTCCTTGGATCCCTTTGGTGAGAGAAAGAGGGTGTCAGAAGTCACTTACAGAGGCTGCTGAGGAGAAGGAGAAAGGGGGAGAAATGCAGAAGCGGGCTACGGTGTAAATTATATAAAAAATTGACTGCAAATCCATTTGTGACTGGCTGAGTAATAGTGAGCTACAGTGTCATAGTGCATTTGGAACCTCCACTGGCAGGGACTCTCTCAGAATACACAGGGAGGGTAGAGTTGTTGGGAGGGCAGACTGCCAAGATGTTGGTTATCCATAGTAAATAACCAAGTAGATTGTAGTAGATTATGAGTAGATATTGAGTGTGCAAAAAAAAATGTAAATGGGGAAAAAAACAATGATTCCAGAAATGCAACATCTAAATAAACTAACATTAAAATAATATTGTATTTTCACCTATCTGTCAAAGCCCTCAGAGAACCTTGGGACAAAACATAAAGGTTCTTATTGTACCTCAAAACAACAGCAGTAGTCTTAAAGTGCCATTTAAACACAGATATCCATGGAACATTATGAAACAGTGGATATTGGAATAATATTTAAAACCTTCAGAGTCTATTAATGCCCCTCGGGGTATTTCAGTCTTCCACAGAACATCCCCATTGACCCACCTTATCAAATTCTACACACTAATTGGTGAAGAGAAAAAATGTTGGGCGCTGAGTGATAATGAAAAGCTTGAGTGGCTGGTCTTGTGCCTGTCATTAGAACGGAGGCCATATGAGGAGTATTTCGTAGGTTAGCGCTAATGGTAGGGTGGGGTGGCCCCCACCACGGGTTAGGCTGGGGTGGCCCCCACCACGGGTTAGGCTGGGGTGGCCCCCACCACGGGTTAGGCTGGGGTGGCCCCCACCACGGGTTAGGCTGGGGTGGCCCCCACCACGGGTTAGGCTGGGGTGGCCCCCACCACGGGTTAGGCTGGGGTGGCCCCCACCACGGGTTAGGCTGGGGTGGCCCCCACCACGGGTTAGGCTGGGGTGGCCCCCACCACGGGTTAGGCTGGGGTGGCCCCCACCACGGGTTAGGCTGGGGTGGCCCCCACCACGGGTTAGGCTGGGGTGGCCCCCACCACGGGTTAGGCTGGGGTGGCCCCCACCACGGGTTAGGCTGGGGTGGCCCCCACCACGGGTTAGCGAGAAGTGAAGAAGAACACTACTACGGGGAATAGTAACTCCAGTAACTGATTTATGAATGGAGGATATTTTTCAGTTGTGGGAAGTGGTGTGCTATGCTTTACACTTTACAGGGTGTTCTAGCATTGCGGAGTGTATGGTAATCTAGCTATAATGGTGTATCCCTCCCTCCCTCCCTCAGCAGATCAGTGAGCTGCAGGCCCTTCTGTTGGAGGCAAGGGACAATGCTTGCAGGACGCAGGAGGAACTGACTGTGGAGAGGCAGGAGGAACGGATTGTGGAGAGGCAGGAGGAACGGACTGTGGAGAGGCAGGAGGAACAGACTGTGGAGAGGCAGGAGGAACGGACTGTGGAGAGGCAGGAGGAACGGACTGTGGAGAGGCAGGAGGAACTGACTGTGGAGAGATGGGATCACAGAGGCCCCACCCACAGCAGCTCACAGACATTCACACAGGTACACAATCATCAAACTGTTCTATATCTATGTACACAACACTGACTACAGTCAAACCCTTCTAAACCACACAGAGCATTGTTACTGTAACGGCTTGTCAATGCTAATAGAGTGAGAACAGTATGGTATCACTACTATGATATGTACAACAACAATTTATTATATACATGCATTCACCCACTTAGCAAACAGCTAAAGCAAACTCCATAAACGGTGCTGCACGTAATCCCTTATCATAACAACACTGGCACTGTGAGCCCCTGTAGCCCACTGACTGGCCTGTCTCCTCTCTCTCTGTGTGTTTCTCCAGCTGCAGGAGGAGCACCAGAAGGCCCTGACGAGAAGGGACTTCCAGCTACAGAGTCTGAGTCTGCAGACGCGGCTGCAGCAGAAGTTCTGGAGCCAAGAGAGGAACCTGATGTTGCAGGAGTCCCAGCAGCTCAAGCAGACCCTGCTGCTGCTCAGCCTCAAGCTGCGTTGCTTCCTCAAACAGTGGCGGCTGGGACGCAAGCTGGACACGGAGGCCAAGGATGTCCTGGAGGTACGGGACTGACTAGCCACCCTCTCCCTTTGAATCAGCCACTTAGCTGTGGCATAGTAGTTTGGTTGGTTGATATTATTTTATCCTCGTTAGCCAGCAGCATTCCACCCTGCATCCCACTTCTGGCTTGCTTCTGAAACTAAGCGTTGGCTTGTCCTGGTTGGTCCCTGGATGGGAGACCAGATGCTGCTGGAAGTAGTGTTGGAGGGTCAGTAGGAGGCACTCTTTCCTCTGGTCTAAAACAATGTAAATATCCCAATGCCCCAGGGCAGTGATTGGGGACGTTGCTCTGTGTAGGGTGCCGTCATTCGGATGGGATGTTAAACAGGTGTCCTGACTCTCTGTGGTCACTAAAGATTCCATTGCACTTATTGTAAGAGTAGGGTTGTTAACCCTGGTGTCCACCGTCATGGTTACCTAATCATCACGCGCTTACAATTGGCTCGTTCATCCTGTAACTATTCCCCAGGTTGTTGCTGTAAATGAGAATCTGTTCTCAATCAACTTACTGGGTTAAATCAAATAAATGAGCTGTTTAAGAAACTTGGCTAAACTCCTAATTTGCTGTGTGTTTCCCTACAGGTGAACAGCCTGAAGGACCTGTACCTGCTGTTGGAGGAGGAGAGTCTGGCCGCCCACCCCCAACATGGAGACAACAAGATTACCTCCGCAGAGGAGCAGCACCTCTGCCCCACCATCTCCAAGGAGCTCTGTGTGCTGGAGAAGAGCTACACACAGGTGCAGGAACAGGTCACACCTAGGTCATATTCATTAGTGCACACTGTTGCAAAAAATGTTTTGCTACAGAAAACAAAAACAAGCCTTTGTTATTGGACAAGTTCAGGTTGTTCCTCTCGGTTTCAGTCGGTTCTTTCTGTTTAGTGTCTGCTGAAGACAACCGTGACAACACACTGGAAACAGCTGTTATTGATCAAGTGCATGACATGGAGATCCTCTCAAATATCATGTTCATCTCTATAACGTTCACTGATTCCTCATCCTGTCCGTGGCCTAGACGAGCGGCGTGAGCAGCACACTGGCGGACCTGAAGGGAGCGCTCCAGGATCTGAGCGGAGAGCTGCGAGAGGAGCGCCAGGGCTCTCAGGAACTGACCCAGCAGTTTGCCCGCGCTAAGGCCTCCTGGGAGGTGGAGAGGACAGAGCTCAAGAGCCTCATTACCCAGGTAAGACCACACCACCTAGAAGGGTGCAACTAGCATAGAAATATAATTACTAGAATGGAAATTTGACTTCACCGTCATGGGTACACTCAATATGGCTGACATGGTATTGTGCTAGCTAGTCTATAGAAACCCTCTGTTGTATAGTTATAGTTTCAAACCCATAGTTTACCTAAAACCAACTAAAAACCTCATTTGGCTAGTTCAGAGGCCAGTCTATTATGTAGCTTACAGACCAATGGATTTCAGATTTGTCACGGTCCCTGCCTGACCATTATCTTAGAGGCTTAGCATAAGGCATCCCTGGGAGGGTAATACATCAGCCGTTACACCAGACTACTGGATAGAGAGGGCTGATAATAGGACTCTGGCCACCAGGGTTAGGATCGTTCCCTAATTGGAGGTAGAATAAAGACTTTAGATTAGACTCTTGCCTGATCAGTCAGACCTGCTCTATACCGACTGGGCTCCAATCGTTTCTCCTGTTGGCTGCCTGGATGTCTGAGGCAAAGACATTGATTGTCTGACCATTAAGTGGGCTTTTCTAGTTATTAATAAGAAAGGTCTTCAATCAGCATGCAGGATAGATCCCTCTGAAGCTGTACGAAGATCAATTTACCCATTCATAAAGGATGACATGACCTGTGATTTGTCACAGTTTTACTGAGAGAAGCTGCCGAGCTGCGGGGAGCTATGTTACAGATGATCAGAAGTATGAATCAGTCACTGGGTATTCATTTAATCACCAATACTCATGTTGACAAGTGGCTTGAATCTGCTGATATCCCGAGGTGGTGGATTTGTGCTAATCTATCTGTCTGGGGTTTAGTTTGGCCGTCTACTTTTCCCCCAGACCTGTGTGTGTGTGTGTGTGTGTGTGTGTGTGTGTGTGTGTGTGTGTGTGTGTGTGTGTGTGTGTGTGTGTGTGTGTGTGTGTGTGTGTGTGTGTGTGTGTGTGTGTGTGTGTGTGTGTGTGTGTGTGTGTGTGTGTGTGTGTGTGTGTGTGTGTGTGTGTGTGTGTGTGTGTGTGTGTGTGCGGGCGAGCGAGTGAGCGACAGAGGTAACTGGCAGTGAGAGATGAGGTTAATATACAGACTCCTCGGAACCTGAGACACTCTCATAACAACATCCTCCGTAATGACATAAATGAGCAGGGTTTGAGACAGGTCACCACATGACACCGAGATAATGTATATATTATCAGACCAGTGGGGAAATAGAAGGCAAAAAAGAGAAAGGAATTAAGAGAGGAAGAGATGGAGAAAAGGAATTAAGAGAGAGAGAGAGAATAAATAGAGGAGAGAGAGGGGGAATAAACAGAGAGAGAGAGAGAATAAATAGAGGAGAGAGAGAGAGAATAAATAGAGGGAGGGAGGGAGGGGGAATAAACAGAGAGAGAGAATAAATAGAGGGAGAGAGAGGGGGAATAAACAGAGAGAGAGAGAGAATAAATAAAGGGAGAGAGAGGGGGGAAGACCCCACAGTGTGCCATCACAGCAGCAAGATGTGTGAGCTGTTGCCACAAGAAAAGGGCAACCAGTGAAGAACAAACACCATTGTAAATACAACCCATATTTATGTTTGATTTATTTTCCCTTTTGTACTTTAACTATTTGCACATCGTTACAACACTGTATATAGACATAATATGACATTTGAAATGTCTTTATTCTTTTGGAACTTCTGTGAGTGTAATGTTTACTGTTCAGTTGTATTGTTTATTTCACTTTTGTTTATTATCTACTTCACTTGCTTTGGCGATGTTAACACATGTTTCCCATGCCAATAAAGCCCTTCAATTGAGTGGGGAATAAACAGAGGGAGAGAGAGAATAAATAGATGGAGAGAGGGGGGGAATAAACAGAGAGAGAGAGAATAAATAGAGGGAGAGAGAGGGGGGGAATAAACAGAGAGAGAGAATAAATAGAGGGAGAGAGAGGGGGAATAAACAGAGAGAGAGAGAGAATAAATAGAGGGAGAGAGAGGGGGGAATAAACAGAGAGAGAGAGAGAGAGAGAATAAATAGAGGGAGAGAGAGGGGGAATAAATAGAGGGAGAGAGAGAGAATAAATAGAGGGAGAGAGAGGGGGGGAATAAACAGAGGGAGAGAGAGAATAAATAGAGGGAGAGAGAGGGGGGGAATAAACAGAGAGAGAGAGAGAGAGAATAAAGAGAGGGAGAGAGAGGGGGAATAAACAGAGAGAGAGAGAATAAATAGAGGGAGAGAGAGGGGGGAATAAACAGAGGGAGAGAGAGAATAAATAGAGGGAGAGAGAGGGGGGGAATAAACAGAGAGAGAGAGAGAGAATAAATAGAGGGAGAGAGAGGGGGGAATAAACAGAGAGAGAGAGAGAGAATAAATAGAGGGAGAGAGAGGGGGGGAATAAACAGAGAGAGAGAGAGAGAGAGAGAGAATAAATAGAGGGAGAGAGAGGGGGGAATAAACAGAGAGAGAGAGAGAGAATAAATAGAGGGTGAGAGAGGGGGGGAATAAACAGAGAGAGATAATAAATAGAGGGCGAGAGAGGGGGGAATAAACAGAGAGAGAGATAATAAATAGAGGGCGAGAGAGGGGGGAATAAACAGAGAGAGAGAGAGAATAAATAGAGGGAGAGAGAGAATAAATAGAGGGAGAGAGAGAATAAATAGAGGGAGAGAGATAATAAATAGAGGGGGGAATAAACAGAGAGAGAGAGAGAATAAATAGAGGGCGAGAGAGGGGGGAATAAACAGAGAGAGATATAATAAATAGAGGGTGAGAGAGGGGGGAATAAACAGAGAGAGAGAGATAATAAATAGAGGGCGAGAGAGGGGGGAATAAACAGAGAGAGAGAGATAATAAATAGAGGGCGAGAGAGGGGGGAATAAACAGAGAGAGATAATAAATAGAGGGCGAGAGAGGGGGGAATAAACAGAGAGAGATAATAAATAGAGGGCGAGAGAGGGGGGAATAAACAGAGAGAGAGAGAGAGAGATAATAAATAGAGGGTGAGAGAGGGGAGAATAAACAGAGAGAGAGAGATAATAAATAGAGGGCGAGAGAGGGGGAATAAACAGAGAGAGATAATAAATAGAGGGCGAGAGAGGGGGGAATAAACAGAGAGAGAGAGATAATAAATAGAGGGCGAGAGAGGGGGGAATAAACAGAGAGAGATAATAAATAGAGGGCGAGAGAGGGGGGAATAAACAGAGAGAGAGAGAGAATAAATAGAGGGCGAGAGAGGGGGGAATAAACAGAGAGAGAGATAATAAATAGAGGGTGAGAGAGGGGGGAATAAACAGAGAGAGAGATAATAAATAGAGGGCGAGAGAGGGGGGAATAAACAGACAGAGAGAGATAATAAATAGAGGGCGAGAGAGGGGGGAATAAACAGAGAGAGAGATAATAAATAGAGGGAAGAGAGAGGGGGAATAAACAGAGAGAGAGAGAGAATAAATAGAGGGAGAGAGATAATAAATAGAGGAGAGAGATAATAAATAGAGGAGAGAGAGAATAAATAGAGGAGAGAGAGAGAGAATAAATAGAGGGAGAGAGATAATAAATAGAGGGAGAGAGATAATAAATAGAGGGAGAGAGATAATAAATAGAGGGAGAGAGAGGGGGAATAAACAGAGAGAGAGAGAGAGAATAAATAGAGGGAGAGAGAGAGAGAGAATAAATAGAGGGAGGGAGGGAGGGGGGGGAATAAACAGAGAGAGAGAATAAATAGAGGGAGAGAGAGGGGGAATAAACAGAGAGAGAGAGAGAATAAATAAAGGGAGAGAGAGGGGGGAAGACCCCACAGTGTGCCATCACAGCAGCAAGATGTGTGAGCTGTTGCCACAAGAAAAGGGCAACCAGTGAAGAACAAACACCATTGTAAATACAACCCATATTTATGTTTGATTTATTTTCCCTTTTGTACTTTAACTATTTGCACATCGTTACAACACTGTATATAGACATAATATGACATTTGAAATGTCTTTATTCTTTTGGAACTTCTGTGAGTGTAATGTTTACTGTTCAGTTGTATTGTTTATTTCACTTTTGTTTATTATCTACTTCACTTGCTTTGGCGATGTTAACACATGTTTCCCATGCCAATAAAGCCCTTCAATTGAGTGGGGAATAAACAGAGGGAGAGAGAGAATAAATAGAGGGAGAGAGGGGGGGGGGAATAAACAGAGAGAGAGAGAATAAATAGAGGGAGAGAGAGGGGGAATAAACAGAGAGAGAGAGAATAAATAGAGGGAGAGAGAGGGGGGAATAAACAGAGAGAGAGAGAGAATAAATAGAGGGAGAGAGAGGGGGGGAATAAACAGAGAGAGAGAGAGAGAGAGAATAAATAGAGGGAGAGAGAGGGGGAATAAATAGAGGGAGAGAGAGAGAATAAATAGAGGGCGAGAGAGGGGGGAATAAACAGAGAGAGAGATAATAAATAGAGGGTGAGAGAGGGGGGAATAAACAGAGAGAGAGAGATAATAAATAGAGGGCGAGAGAGGGGGGAATAAACAGACAGAGAGAGATAATAAATAGAGGGAGAGAGAGGGGGAATAAACAGAGAGAGAGATAATAAATAGAGGGCGAGAGAGGGGGGAATAAACAGAGAGAGAGAGAGAATAAATAGAGGGAGAGAGATAATAAATAGAGGGAGAGAGATAATAAATAGAGGGAGAGAGAGAATAAATAGAGGGAGAGAGAGAGAGAATAAATAGAGGGAGAGAGATAATAAATAGAGGGAGAGAGATAATAAATAGAGGGAGAGAGATAATAAATAGAGGGAGAGAGAGGGGGAATAAACAGAGAGAGAGAGAGAGAATAAATAGAGGGAGAGAGAGAGAGAGAATAAATAGAGGGAGGGAGGGAGGGAGGGGGAATAAACAGAGAGAGAGAATAAATAGAGGGAGAGAGAGGGGGAATAAACAGAGAGAGAGAGAGAATAAATAAAGGGAGAGAGAGGGGGGAAGACCCCACAGTGTGCCATCACAGCAGCAAGATGTGTGAGCTGAGCCACAAGAAAAGGGCAACCAGTGAAGAACAAACACCATTGTAAATACAACCCATATTTATGTTTGATTTATTTTCCCTTTGTACTTTAACTATTTGCACATCGTTACAACACTGTATATAGACATAATATGACATTTGAAATGTCTTTATTCTTTGGAACTTCTGTGAGTGTAATGTTTACTGTTCAGTTGTATTGTTTATTTCACTTTTGTTTATTATCTAATCAATTGCTTTGGCGATGTTAACACATGTTTCCCATGCCAATAAAGCCCTTCAATTGAGGGGGAATAAACAGAGGGAGAGAGAGAATAAATAGAGGAGAGAGAGGGGGAATAAACAGAGAGAGAGAGAATAAATAGAGGGAGAGAGAGGGGGGGAATAAACAGAGAGAGAGAGAATAAATAGAGGGGAGAGAGAGGGGGAATAAACAGAGAGAGAGAGAGAATAAATAGAGGGAGAGAGAGGGGGAATAAACAGAGAGAGAGAGAGAATAAATAGAGGAGAGAGAGGGGGAATAAATAGAGGGAGAGAGAGAGAATAAATAGAGGGAGAGAGAGGGGGGGAATAAACAGAGGGAGAGAGAGAATAAATAGAGGGAGAGAGAGGGGGGGAATAAACAGAGAGAGAGAGAGAGAGAATAAATAGAGGGAGAGAGAGGGGGGGAATAAACAGAGAGAGAGAGAGAATAAATAGAGGGAGAGAGAGGGGGGAATAAACAGAGGGAGAGAGAGAATAAATAGAGGGAGAGAGAGGGGGGGAATAAACAGAGAGAGAGAGAGAGAATAAATAGAGGGAGAGAGAGGGGGGAATAAACAGAGAGAGAGAGAGAGAATAAATAGAGGGAGAGAGAGGGGGAATAAAAGAGAGAGAGAGAGAGAGAGAGAGAATAAATAGAGGGAGAGAGAGGGGGAATAAACAGAGAGAGAGAGAGAGAGAGAGAATAAATAGAGGGTGAGAGAGGGGGGAATAAACAGAGAGAGATAATAAATAGAGGGGAGAGAGGGGGAATAAACAGAGAGAGAGATAATAAATAGAGGGCGAGAGAGGGGGGAATAAACAGAGAGAGAGAGAGAATAAATAGAGGGAGAGAGAGAATAAATAGAGGGAGAGAGAGAATAAATAGAGGGAGAGAGATAATAAATAGAGGGGGGAATAAACAGAGAGAGAGAGAGATAATAAATAGAGGGCGAGAGAGGGGGGAATAAACAGAGAGAGATAATAGAGGGTGAGAGAGGGGGGAATAAACAGAGAGAGATAATAAATAGAGGGAGAGAGATAATAAATAGAGGGAGAGAGATAATAAATAGAGGGCGAGAGAGGGGGGAATAAACAGAGAGAGAGAGAGAATAAATAGAGGGCGAGAGAGGGGGAATAAACAGAGAGAGATATAATAAATAGAGGGTGAGAGAGGGGGGAATAAACAGAGAGAGAGAGATAATAAATAGAGGGCGAGAGAGGGGGGAATAAACAGAGAGAGAGAGATAATAAATAGAGGGCGAGAGAGGGGGGAATAAACAGAGAGAGATAATAAATAGAGGGTAAGAGAGGGGGGAATAAACAGAGAGAGAGAGAGAATAAACAGAGAGAGAGATAATAAATAGAGGGTGAGAGAGGGGGGAATAAACAGAGAGAGAGAGATAATAAATAGAGGGCGAGAGAGGGGGGAATAAACAGAGAGAGATAATAAATAGAGGGCGAGAGAGGGGGGAATAAACAGAGAGAGAGAGATAATAAATAGAGGGCGAGAGAGGGGGGAATAAACAGAGAGAGATAATAAATAGAGGGCGAGAGAGGGGGGAATAAACAGAGAGAGAGAGAGAATAGATAGAGGGCGAGAGAGGGGGGAATAAACAGAGAGAGAGATAATAAATAGAGGGTGAGAGAGGGGGGAATAAACAGAGAGAGAGATAATAAATAGAGGGCGAGAGAGGGGGGAATAAACAGACAGAGAGAGATAATAAATAGAGGGCGAGAGAGGGGGGAATAAACAGAGAGAGAGATAATAAATAGAGGGCGAGAGAGGGGGGAATAAACAGAGAGAGAGAGAGAATAAATAGAGGGAGAGAGATAATAAATAGAGGGAGAGAGATAATAAATAGAGGGAGAGAGAGAATAAATAGAGGGAGAGAGAGAGAGAATAAATAGAGGGAGAGAGATAATAAATAGAGGGAGAGAGATAATAAATAGAGGGAGAGAGATAATAAATAGAGGGAGAGAGAGGGGGAATAAACAGAGAGAGAGAGAGAGAATAAATAGAGGGCGAGAGAGGGGGGAATAAACAGAGAGAGAGATAATAAATAGAGGGGGGAATAAACAGAGAGAGAGAGATAATAAATAGAGGGCGAGAGAGGGGGGAATAAACAGAGAGAGATAATAAATAGAGGGCGAGAGAGGGGGGGATAAACAGAGAGAGAGAGAATAAATAGAGGGAGAGAGAGGGGGAATAAACAGAGAGAGCGAGAGAGAGAGAGAATAAATAGAGGAAGAGAGAGAGAATAAATAGAGGGAGAGAGAGAGAGAATAAATAGAGGGAGAGAGAGAGGGGGAATAAACAGAAGGAGAGAGAGAATAAACAGAGAGAGAGAGAGAGAATAAATAGAGGGAGAGAGAGGGGGAATAAACAGAGAGAGAGAGAGAATAAATAGAGGGAGAGAGAGGGGGAATAAACAGAGAGAGAGAGAGAGAATAAATAGAGGGAGAGAGGGGGGGAATAAACAGAGGGAGAGAGAGAATAAATAGAGGGAGAGAGAGGGGGGGAATAAACAGAGAGAGAGAGAGAGAGAGAGAATAAATAGAGGGAGAGAGAGGGGGGGAATAAACAGAGAGAGAGAGAGAATAAATAGAGGGAGAGAGAGGGGGGAATAAACAGAGAGAGAGAATAAATAGAGGGAGAGAGAGAGGGGGAATAAACAGAGAGAGAGAGAGAGAGAATAAATAGAGGGAGAGAGGGGGGGGAATAAACAGAGAGAGAGAGAGAATAAATAGAGCGAGAGAGGGGGGGAATAAACAGAGAGAGAGAATAAATAGAGGGAGAGAGAGAGAGTGGGAATAAACAGAGAGAGCGAGAGAGATAGAGAATAAATAGAGGAAGAGAGAGAGAATAAATAGAGGGAGAGAGAGAGAGAATAAATAGAGGGAGAGAGAGAGGGGGAATAAACAGAAGGAGAGAGAGAATAAACAGAGGGAGAGAGGGGGAATAAACAGAGAGAGAGAGAGAGAATAAATAGAGGGAGAGAGAGAGAGTGGGAATAAACAGAGAGAGCGAGAGAGATAGAGAATAAATAGAGGAAGAGAGAGAGAATAAATAGAGGGAGAGAGAGAGAGAATAAATAGAGGGAGAGAGAGAGGGGGAATAAACAGAAGGAGAGAGAGAATAAACAGAGGGAGAGAGGGGGAATAAACAGAGAGAGAGAGAGAGAATAAATAGAGGGAGAGAGAGGGAATAAACAGAGAGAGAGAGAGAGAATAAATAGAGGGAGAGAGAGAGGGGGAATAAACAGAAGGAGAGAGAGAATAAATAGAGGGAGAGCGAGGGGGGAATAAACAGAGAGAGAGAGAGAATAAATAGGGGGAGAGAGAGGGGGAATAAACAGAGAGAGAGAGAATAAATAGAGGGAGTGCGAGGGGGGAATAATCAGAGAGAGAGAGAGAGAGAGAGAGAATAAATAGAGGGGGGGGGGGAATGAACAGAGAGAGAGAGAATAAATAGAGGGAGAGAGGGGGAATAAACAGAGAGAGAGAGCGAATAAATAGAGGGATAGAGGGGGGGGAATAAACAGAGAGAGAGAGATAATAAATAGAGGGAGAGAGAGGGGTGGAATAAACAGAGAGAGAGAGAATAAATAGAGGGAGAGAGAGGGGGGAATAAACAGAGAGAGAGAGAGAGAGAGAGAATAAATAGAGGGAGAGAGAGAGGGGGGAATAAACAGAGAGAGGGGGAATAAACAGAGAGAGAGAGAATAAATAGAGGGAGAGAGAGAGAGAGAGAGAGAGAGAATAAATAGAGGGAGAGAGAGGGGGAAAGAGAGAGAGAGAGAAGAAAGAGAGAGAGAGAGAGAGAGAATAAATAGAGAGAGAGAGAGAGAGGAGGAGAGAGAGAGAGAGAGAGAGAGAGAATAAATAGAGAGGAGAGAGAGGGGGGGAATAAACAGAGAGAGAGAGAGAGAATAAATAGAGGGAGAGAGAGAGAGAGAATAAATAGAGGGAGGGAGGGAGGGGGGGGAATAAACAGAGAGAGAGAATAAATAGAGGGAGAGAGAGAGGGGGAATAAACAGAGAGAGAATAAATAAAGGGAGAGAGAGGGGGGAATAAACAGAGAGAGAGAATAAATAGAGGGAGAGATAGAGGGGGAATAAACAGAGAGAGAGAATATATAGAGGGAGAGAGAGGGGGGGAATAAACAGAGAGAGAGAGAGAGAATAAATAGAGGGAGAGAGAGGGGGGGGAATAAACAGAGAGAGAGAGAGAATAAATAGAGGGAGAGAGAGGGGGGGAATAAACAGAGAGAGAGAGAGAATAAATAGAGGGAGAGAGAGGGGGAATAAACAGAGAGAGAGAGAGAGAGAATAAATAGAGGGAGAGAGAGGGGGGAATAAACAGAGAGAGAGAGAGAGAGAATAAATAGAGGGAGAGAGGGGGGGAATAAACAGAGAGAGAGAGAATAAATAGAGGGAGAGAGGGGGAATAAACAGAGAGAGAGAGAATAAATAGAGAGAGAGAGGGGGAATAAACAGAGAGAGAGAGGGGGAATAAACAGAGAGAGAGAGAATAAATAGAGGGAGAGAGAGGGGGAATAAACAGAGAGAGAGAGAATAAATAGAGAGAGAGAGGGGGGAATAAACAGAGAGATAGAGAATAAACAGAGAGAGAGGGGGAATAAACAGAGAGAGAGATAAAAAAGAGAGAGAGGGGGGAATAAACAGAGAGAGAGAGGGGGAATAAACAGAGAGAGAGAATAAATAGAGGAGAGAGAGGGGGAATAAACAGAGAGAGAGAGAATAAATAGAGGGAGGGGGGATTAACAGAGAGAGAGAGAGAATAAATAAAGGGAGAGAGGGGGAATTAACAGAGAGAGAGAGAGAATAAATAGAGGGGAGAGAGGGGGGATAAACAGAGAGAGAGAGCGAATAAATAGAGGGATAGAGGGGGAATAAACAGAGAGAGAGAGAGAATAAATAGAGGGAGAGAGAGAGAGGGGGAATAAACAGAGAGAGAGAGGGGGAATAAACAGAGCGAGAGAGAGATAATAAATAGAGGGAGAGAGGGGGGGAATAAACAGAGAGAGAGAGAGAGAGAATGAATAGAGGGAGAGATAGGGGGGAATAAACAGAGAGAGAGAGAGAATAAATAGAGGGAGAGAGAGGGGGGAATAAACAGAGAGAGAGAGAATAAATAGAGGGAGAGAGAGAGAGGGGGAATAAACAGAGAGAGAGAGAGAATAAATAGAGGGAGAGAGAGGGGGGAATAAACAGAGAGAGAGAGAGAGAATAAATAGAGGGAGAGAGAGGGGGAATAAACAGAGAGAGAAAGAGAGAGAGAATAAATAGAGGGAGAGAGAGGGGGGAATAAACAGAGAGAGGGGGGGAATAAACAGAGAGAGAGAGAATAAATAGAGGGAGAGAGAGGGGGGGAATAAACAGAGAGAGAGAGAGAGAATAAATAGAGGGAGAGAGAGAGAATAAATAGAGGGAGAGAGGGGGGGGGATAAACAGAGAGAGAGAATAAATAGAGGGAGAGAGAGAGGGGGAATAAACAGAGAGAGAGAGAGAATAAATAAAGGGAGAGAGAGGGGGGAATAAACAGAGAGAGAGAATAAATAGAGGGAGGGGGGGGATAAACAGAGAGAGAGAGAGAATAAATAGAGGGAGAGAGAGAGGGGGGGGAATAAACATAGAGAGGGGGGGGGGAATAAACAGAGAGAGAATAAATAGAGGGAGAGGGGGAATAAACAGAGAGAGAGAGAATAAATAGAGGGAGAGGGAATAAACAGAGAGAGAGAGAATAAATAGAGGGAGAGAGAGAGAGGGGGAATAAACAGAGAGAGAGAGGGGAAATAAACAGAGAAAATAGAGGGGGAATAAACAGAGAGAAAGAGAATAAATAGTTGGTAGGAGCAGAGAGCCATGGGAATAAAAGGGAGAGAGATGGGGGAATAAACAGCACTGAGAGGGAGAAGGGAATAAATAGGGGAGAGAGCAGCAATAAATAGAGGTCTGAGAGAGGGGAATAAACAGAGAAAGAGAATAAATAGATGGAGAGAGAGAGAGAGGGAATAAACAGAGAGAGAGAGGGGAAATAAACAGAGAAAATAGAGCGGGAATAAACAGAGAGAAAGAGAATAAATAGAGGTAGGGAGAGAGAGAGAGAATAAATAGAGGGAGAGAGAGGGGGGAATAAACAGAGAGAGAGAGAATAAATAGAGGGAGGGAGAGAGAGAGAGAGAGAGGGAATAAACAGAGAGAGAGAGAGAGAATAAATAGAGGGGGAGAGAGAGAGAGAGGGGGAATAAACACAGAGAGAGAGAGAATAAATAGAGGGGGAGAGAGGGGTGGAATAAACAGAGAGAGAGGGATGTTTTATTATTTTTTAAGAGAGAGAGAGGTACAGTACATTAGACACAGAGAGAGTTTGAGGCATGTTTCCTTGGTCCTATCAGACTGTTCCCTCCCTCTGCAGTCCCTATTCCGTGGGTCTGTAGGGGCACAGCTAAATGGTTGCCTGCCCTGAGAGCAGCACTGTGCCATGGGTCTGGAAGGGCACAGCTAAATGGTTGCCTGCCCTGAGAGCAGCACTGTGCCATGGGTCTGGAAGGGCACAGCTAAATGGTTGCCTTTTTAAATGGCCAGGCTTTTTCATTCATCCCCCCTCCTTCCGCCTCCTGTATCCACTGTGGTGGCTTTTGTCTCTCTCCTCCCTGGCAGTAGTAATGTGTTGTGTGTCAGGGTGGGAGGGAGAGAGGGAAAAGAAGGATTGAGGAGACAGGAAAAGGGGCTTCTTGTGCATTGGTTCTACACCTTTATTAAACTGGACACAACTAACTTGTTTTTTTCATTGATATTTCCTGATGAAATAATGGCCTACATGGACTGTAGGAGCATGACTCAGTCTTTAGCCTTGGGTGAAGTCTAGATTTGACCCCGGGTTAGAATCCTGATTTGTGTTTTGTTTGTGTATCACCAGAAGACCCAGATGACAATGTAATTCAGTTGAAACACTTTAAAAAGGTGTCACCTGTGTGAATCATGGCCATCATCAAAGCGTTGACTCTCTTTCTGAGTGGCGCAGTGGTCTAAGGCACTGCATCTCAGTGCAAGAGGCGTCACTACAGACCCAGGTTTGTTTCTAGGCTGTATCACAACCGGTCGTGATTGGGAGTCCCATGGAGCGGCGCACAATTGGCCCAGCGTTGTCCGAGTTTGGCCGGGTAGGCCGTCATTGTAAATAAGAATTTGTTCTTAACTGACTTGCCTAGTTAAATAAAGGTTAGGGTCGATAATCCAGAGTCGTGGGGTCAAGATACAGGACGGCAGGCAGGCCCAGGTTCAGGTGAGGCAAAGGTCTGAGTAGAGGCAAAGGTACAGGATGGCAGCTAGGCTCAGGGGCAGGCAGCCAGGCTCAGGGGCAGGCAGCCAGGCTCAGGGGCAGGCAGCCAGGCTCAGGGGCAGGCAGCCAGGCTCAGGGGCAGGCAGCCAGGCTCAAGGGCAGGCAGCCAAGCTCAGGGGCAGGCAGCCAGGGGCAGCCAGGCCAGGCAGGCAGCCAGGGCAGGCAGCCAGGCTCAGGGGCAGGCAGCCAGGCTCAGGGGCAGGCAGCCAGGCTCAAGGGCAGGCAGCCAAGCTCAGGGGCAGGCAGCCAGGCTCAGGGGCAGGCAGCCAGGCTCAGGGGCAGGCAGAGTGGTCAGGCAGGCAGAGTGGTCAGGCAGGCGGGCTCAGAGTCAGGACAGGCAGGGGTCAAATCCAGGAGGACAATAAAAGAGATACTGGAAAAAGCAGGAGCTGAGACACAAAACGCTGGTAGGCTTGAACAAACAAGACAAACTGACAGAGACAGACAGAAAACACAGGTATAAATACCCAGGGGATATAGTGCCTTGAAAAAGTATTCACCCCCTTGACGTTTTTCCTATTTTGTTGCATTACAACCTGTAATTTAAATGGATTTTATTTGGATTTCATGTAATTGACATTCACAAAATAGTCCAAATTGGTGAAGTGAAATGAAAAAAAAATATTTAAAAAATTCAAATAGAAAGTGGTGGGTGCATATGTATTCACCCCCTTTGCTATGAAGCCCCTAAATAAGATCTGGTGGAACCAATTATCTTCAGAAGTCACATAATTAGTTAGATTGCACACAGGTGGACTTTATTTAAGTGTCACATCAATCAATCAATCAAATTTTATTTATATAGCCCTTCATACATCAGCTGATATCTCAAAGTGCTATACAGAAACCCAGCCTAAAACCCCAAACAGCAAGCAATGCAGGTGTAGAAGCACGGTGGCTAGGAAAAACTCCCTAGAAAGGCCAAAACCTAGGAAGAAACCTAGAGAGGAACCAGGCTATGTGGGGTGGCCAGTCCTCTTCTGGCTGTGCCGGGTGGAGATTATAACAGAACATGGCCAAGATGTTCAAATGTTCATAAATGACCAGCATGGTCAAATAATAACAAGGCAGAACAGTTGAAACTGAGCAGCAGCACAGTCAGGTGGACTGGGGACAGCAAGGAGTCATCATGTCAGGTCGTCCTGGGGGGTGGGCTCAGGTCCTCCGAGAGAGAGAAATAAAGAGAGAATTAGAGAGGTATATGTAGGGTGGCCAGTCCTCTTCTGGCTGTGCCGGGTGGAGATTATAACAGAACATGGCCAAGATGTTCAAATGTTCATAAATGACCAGCATGGTCAAATAATAGTAAGGCAGAACAGTTGAAACTGAGCAGCAGCATGGCCAGGTGGACTGGGGACAGCAAGGAGTCATCATGTCAGGTAGTCCTGGGGCATGGTCCTAGGGCTCAGGTCAGTTGAAACTGGAGCAGCAGCATGGCCAGGTGGACTGGGGACAGCGAGGAGCCATCATGTCAGGTAGTCCTGGGGCATGGTCCTAGGGCTCAGGTCCTCCGAGAGAGAGAAAGAAAGAAGGAGAGAATTAGAGAACGCACACTTAGATTCACACAGGACACCGAATAGGACAGGAGAAGTACTCCAGATATAACAAACTGACCCTAGCCCCCCGACACAAACTACTGCAGCATAAATACTGGAGGCTGAGACAGGAGGGTTCAGGAGACACTGTGGCCCCATTCGAGGACACCCCCGGACAGGGCCAAACAGGAAGGATATAACCCCACCCACTTTGCCAAAGCACAGCCCGCACACCACTAGAGGGATATCTTCAACCACCAACTTACCATCCTGAGACAAGGCTGAGTAAAAGCCCACAAAGATCTCTGCCACGGCACAACCCAAGAGGGGGGCGCCAACCCAGACAAGATGACCACAACAGTGAATCAACCCACTCAGGTGACGCACCCCTGCAGGGACGGCATGAGAGAGCCCCAGTAAGCCAGTGACTCAGCCCCTGTAATAGGGTTAGAGGCAGAGAATCCCAGTGGAAAGAGGGGAACTGGCCAGGCAGAGACAGCAAGGGCGGTTCGTTGCTCCAGAGCCTTTCCGTTCACCTTCCCACTCCTGGGCCAGACTACACTCAATCATATGACCCACTGAAGAGATGAGTCTTCAGTAAAGACTTAAAGGTTGAGACCGAGTTTGCGTCTCTGATATGGGTAGGCAGACCGTTCCATAAAAATGGAGCTCTATAGGAGAAAGCCCTGCCTCCAGCTGTTTGCTTAGAAATTCTAGGGACAATTAGGAGGCCTGCGTCTTGTGACCGTAGCGTACGTGTAGGTATGTACGGCAGGACCAAATCAGAGAGATAGGTAGGAGCAAGCCCATGTAATGCTTTGTAGGTTAGCAGTAAAACCTTGAAATCAGCCCTTGCTTTGACAGGAAGCCAGTGTAGAGAGGCTAGCACTGGAGTAATATGATCAAATTTTTTGGTTCTAGTCAGGATTCTAGCAGCCGTATTTAGCACTAACTGAAGTTTATTTATTGCTTTATCCGGGTATTCGGAAAGTAGAGCATTGCAGTAGTCTAACCTAGAAGTGACAAAAGCATGGATTAATTTTTCTGCATTAATTTTTCTGCATCATTTTTGGACAGAAAGTTTCTGATTTTTGCAATATTACGTAATGGAAAAAAGCTGTCCTCGAAATGGTCTTGATATGTTCTTCAAAAGAGAGATCAGGGTCCAGAGTAACGCAGAGGTCCTTCACAGTTTTATTTGAGACGACTGTACAACCATTAAGATTAATTGTCAGATTCAACAGAAGATCTCTTTGTTTCTTGGGACCTAGAACAAGCATCTCTGTTTTGTCCGAGTTTAATAGTAGAAAGTTTGCAGCCATCCACTTCCTTATGTCTGAAACACATGCTTCTAGCGAGGGCAATTTTGGGGCTTCACCATGTTTCATTGAAATGTACAGCTGTGTGTCATCCGCATAGCAGTGAAAGTTAACATTATGTTTTCGAATAACATCCCCAAGAGGTAAAATGTATAGTGAAAACAATAGTGGTCCTAAAACAGAACCTTGAGGAACACCGAAATTTACAGTTGATTTGTCAGAGGACAAACCATTCACAGAGACAAACTGATATCTTTCCGACAGATAAGATCTAAACCAGGCCAGAACATGTCCGTGTAGACCAATTAAAATGTCATTTACCACCTTCACAAGTGCCGTCTCAGTGCTATGATGGGGTCTAAAACCAGACTGAAGCATTTCGTATACATTGTTTGTCTTCAGGAAGGCAGTGAGTTGCTGCGCAACAGCCTTTTCTAAAATTTTTGTGAGGAATGGAAGATTCCGATAGGCCAATAGTTTTTTTAATATTTTCTGGGTCAAGGTTAGGCTTTTTCAAGAGAGGCTTTATTACTGCCACTTTTAGTGAGTTTGGTACACATCCAGTGGATAGAGAGCCGTTTATTATGTTCAACATAGGAGGGCCAAGCACAGGAAGCAGCTCTTTCAGTAGTTTAGTTGGAATAGGGTCCAGTATGCAGCTTGAAGGTTTAGAGGCCATGATTATTTTCATCATTGTGTCAAGAGATATAGTACTAAAACACTTGAGTGTCTCTCTTGATCCTAGGTCCTGGCAGAGTTGTGCAGACTCAGGACAACTGAGGTTTGGAGGAATACGCAGGTTTAAAGAGGAGTCTGTAATTTGCTTTCTAATAATCATAATCTTTTCCTCAAAGAAGTTCATGAATTTATCACTGCTAAAGTGAAAGTCATCCTCTCTTGGGGAATGCTGCTTTTTAGTTAGCTTTGCGACAGTATCAAATAGGAATTTCGGATTGTTCTTATTTTCCTCAATTAAGTTAGAAAATAGGATGATCGAGCAGCAGTAAGGGCTCTTCGGTACTGCACGGTACCGTCTTTCCAAGCTAGTCGGAAGACTTCCAGTTTGGTGTGGCGCCATTTCCGTTCCAATTTTCTGGAAGCCTGCTTCAGAGCTCGGGTATTTTCTGTGTACCAGGGAGCTAGTTTCTTATGAGAAATGTTTTTAGTTTTTAGGGGTGCAACTGCATCTAGGGTATTGCGCAAGGTTAAATCGAGATCCTCAGTTAGGTGGTTAACTGATTTTTGTCCTCTGGCGTCCTTGGGTAGGCAGAGGGAGTCTGGAAGGGCATCAAGGAATCTTTGTGTTGTCTGTGAATTTATAGCACGACTTTTGATGGTCCTTGGTTGGGGTCTGAGCAGATTATTTGTTGCAATTGCAAACGTAATAAAATGGTGGTCCGATAGTCCAGGATTATGAGGAAAAACATTAAGATCGACAACATTTATTCCATGGAACAAAACTAGGTCCAGCATATGACTGTGACAGTGAGTGGGTCCAGAGACATGTTGGACAAAACCCACTGAGTCGATGATGGCTCCGAAAGCTTTTTGGAGTGGGTCTGTGGACTTTTCCTGTGAATATTAAAGTCACCAAAGATTAGAATATTATCTGCTATGACTACAAGGTCCGATAGGAATTCAGGGAACTCAGTGAGAAACGCTGTATATGGCCCAGGAGGCCTGTAAACAGTAGCTATAAAAAGTGATTGAGTCGGCTGCATAGATTTCATGACTAGAAGCTCAAAAGACGAAAACGTCATTTTTTTTTTTTGTAAATTGAAATTTGCTATCGTAAATGTTAGCAACACCTCCGCCTTTGCGGGATCCACGGGGGATATGGTCACTAGTGTAGCCAGGAGGTGAGGCCTCATTTAAAACAGTAAATTCATCAGGCTTAAGCCATGTTTCAGTCAGGCCAATCACATCAAGATTATGATCAGTGATTAGTTCATTGACTATAATTGCCTTTGAAGTAAGGGATCTAACATTAAGTAGCCCTATTTTGAGATGTGAGTTATCATGATCTCTTTCAGTAATGACAGGAATGGAGGTGGTCTTTATCCTAGTGAGATTGCTAAGGCGAACACCGCCATGTTTAGTTTTGCCCAACCTAGGTCGAGGCACAGACACGGTCTCAATGGTGATAGCTGAGCTGACTACACTGACTGTGCTAGTGGCAGACTCCACTATGCTGGCAGGCTGGCTAACAGCCTGCTGCCTGGCCTGCACCCTATTTCATTGTGGAGCAAGAGGAGTTAGAGCCCTGTCTATGTTGGTAGATAAGATGAGAGCACCCCTCCAGCTAGGATGGAGTCCGTCACTCCTCAGCAGGTCAGGCTTGGTCCTGTTTGTGGGCGAGTCCCAGAAAGAAGGCCAGTTATCTACAAATTCTATATTTTGGGAGGGGTCAGAAAACAGTTTTCAACCAGCGATTGAGTTGTGAGACTCTGCTGTAGAGCTCATCACTCCCCCTAACTGGGAGGGGGCCAGAGACAATTACTCGATGCCGACACATCTTTCTAGCTGATATGCACGCAGAAGCTATGTTGCGCTTGGTGATCTCTGACTGTTTCATCCTAACATCGTTGGTGCCGACGTGGATAACAATATCTCTATACTCTCTACACTCGCCATTTTTAGCTTTAGCCAGCACCATCTTCAGATTAGCCTTAACGTCGGTAGCCCTGCCCCCTGGTAAACAGTGTATGATCGCTGGATGATTCGTTTTAAGTCTAATACTGCGGGTAATGGAGTCGCCAATGACTAGAGTTTTCAATTTGTCAGAGCTAATGGTGGGAAGCTTCGGCGTCTCAGACCCCGTAACGGGAGGAGTAGAGGCCAGAGAAGACTCGGCCTCTGACTCCGACCCGCTGCTTAATGGGGAAAACCGGTTGAAAGTTTCTGTCGGCTGAATGAGCGACACCGGTTGAGCTTTCCTACAGCATTTCCTTCCAGAAACCGTGAGAAAGGTGTCCGGCTGTCACAGATCATGATCATGATCTGTGACATGATCTCAGTATATTTACACCTGTACTGAAAGGCACCCAGAGTCTGCAACACCACTAAGCAAGGGGCACAACCAAGCAAGTGGCACCATGAAGTCCAAGGAGCTCTCCAAACAGGTCAGGGACAAACTTGTGGAGAAGGACAGATCAGGGTTGGGTTATAAAAGCACCATTTTAAATCCATTATTTAAAAAAAATGGAAAGAATATGGCACTACAATAAACCTACCAAGAGAGGGCCGCCCACCAAAACTCACGGACCAGACAAGGAGGGCATTAAGCTACAAAGCTCCACAGCGGAGATTGGAGTATCTGTCCATAAGACCACTTTAAGCCGTACACTCCACAGAGCTGGGTTTTACGGAAGAGTGGCCAGAAAAAAGCCTTTGCATTAAAAAAAAAAAAAGAAATCATGTTTGGTGTTCACCAAAAAGCTTGTGGGAGACTCCCCAAACATATGGAAGAAGGTACTCTGGTTAGATGAGACAAAAATTTAGCTTTTTGGCCATCAAGGAAAACGCTATGTCTGGCACAAACCTAACACCTCTCCTCACCCCGAGAATGCCATCCCCACAGTGAAGAAGGGTGGTGGCAGCATCATGCTGTGGGGAGGTTTTTCATCGGCAGGGACTTGGAAACTGGTCAGAATTGAAGGAATGATGGATGGTGCTAAATACAGGGAAATTCTTGATGGAAACCTGTTTCAGTCTTCTAGAGATTTGAGACTGGGACAGAGGTTCACCTTCCAGCATGACAATGACCCTAAGCATACTGCTAATGCAACACCCGAGTGGTTTAAGGGGAAACATTTTAAATGTCTTGGAATGGCCTAGTCAAAGCCCAGACCTCAATCCAGTTGAGAATCTGTGGTATGACTTAAATATTGCTGTACACCAGCGGAACCCATCCAACTTGAAGGAGCTGGAGCGGTTTTGCCTTGAAGAATGGGCAAAAATCCCAGTGGCTAGCTGTGCCAAGCTTATAGAGACATACCCCAAGAGACTTGCAGCTGTATTTGCTGCAAAAGGTGACTCTACAAAGTATTGACTTTGAGGGGTAAATAGATATGCATGCTCAAGTTTTCAGTTTTTCTTATTTCTTGTTTGTTTCACAATAAAAAATATTTTGGATCTTCAAAGTGGTAGGTATGTTGTGTAAATCAAATGATATAAAACCCCCCAAAATCCATTTAATTCCAGGTTGTAAGGCAACAAAATAGGAAAAATGCCAAGTGGGTGAATACTTTCGAAACCACTGTATAGAAGGGAAGATTGGCGACACCTGGAGGGGGTGGAGACAAGCACAAGTACAGGTGAAACAGATCTGGGCGTGACAGGTACTGTTGTGGGATGCAATCGATCCCAAATTAATACAACCACTAGCATTAAAAAACGTTTAAAGTCAATGAGGCTGATGCAACAGATTAGAACATTTAGCTTAAAATGTTGATAAACTATTAGGCTATTTTTCTCATTATAAGCGCAGCAATGCACACACAGCAATTGGCTGTCTAAAAGCGTCTGCTAAATGGCATATATTAATTGGCTGTCTAAAAGCGTCTGCTAAATGGCATATATTAATTGGCTGTCTAAAAGCGTCTGCTAAATGGCATATATTAATTGGCTGTCTAAAAGCGTCTGCTAAATGGCATATATTAATTGGCTGTCTAAAAGCGTCTGCTAAATGGCATATATTAATTGGCTGTCTAAAAGCGTCTGCTAAATGGCATATATTAATTGGCTGTCTAAAAGCGTCTGCTAAATGGCATATATTAATTGGCTGTCTAAAAGCGTCTGCTAAATGGCATATATTAATTGGCTGTCTAAAAGCGTCTGCTAAATGGCATATATTAATTGGCTGTCTAAAAGCGTCTGCTAAATGGCATATATTAATTGGCTGTCTAAAAGCGTCTGCTAAATGGCATATATTAATTGGCTGTCTAAAAGCGTGAATGTTCCAAAATGCAATCAATTAGCGGGAAAACACCGTTCTCAAAAGTGACCACAAATGCGGTTATTCATGTAATCCTTGCATTTTGCTGAGGAGAATTATCTTTCCCAAATGTGAAACTCACACGCCGCCTATATACAGTGCATTCAGAAAGGATTCAGACCCCTAAACGTTTTCCACATTTTGTTACGTTACAGCCTTATTCTAAAAATGTATAATTAAATAACAATCCTCATCAATGCCTCCCGAATGGCACAGTGGTCTAAGTGCTAATTGTTTCAACAAGAGATCCTGGTTCGAGTCCAGGCTCTGTCGCAACCGGGAGACCCATGGAGTGGCGCACAATTGGCCCAGCATCGTCTGGGTTAGGGGAGGGTTTGGCCGGCAGGGATGTTCTTGTCCCATCGCGCACTAGCGACACCTGTGGCGGGCCGGGTGCAATGCACGCTGACACGGTCGCCAGGTGTACGGTGTTTCCTATGACACATTGGTAAGGTGGGCTTCTGATTGTGTCAAGAAGCAGTGTGGCTTGGCTGGGTTGTGTTTCAGAGGACGTACGGCTCTCGACCTTCGCCTCTCCCAAGGCCGTTCTGGAGTGGCAGCGATGGGACAAGACTGTAACTACCAATTGGATATCACAAAATTGGGGAGAAAAAGGGAAAAAATACATTTTTATTTTTTATTTTATTATCAATCTACACACAATGCCCCAAAATAACAAAGCGAAAACAGGTAATGAGAAATGTTTGCAAATGTATTAAAAAGTGTAAAACAGAAATACCTTATTTACATAAGTATTCAGATTCTTCTATGAGACTCGAAATTGAGCTCCGGTGCATGCTGTTTCCTTTGATCATCCTTGAGATGTTTTCTGTAAGGTCTCACAGATGACAGTGCATGTCAGAGCAAAAACCAAGCCATGAGGTCCATGGAATTGTCCATAGAGCTCTGAGACTGGATTGTGTCAAGGCACAGATCTGGGGAAGGGTACAAAACATGTTTGCAGCATTGAAGGTCCCCAAGAACACAGTGACTTCCATCATTCTTAAATTATAGAAGTTTGGATCCACCAAGAGAGCTGGCTGAGAAATCGGGGGAGAAGGGCCTTGGTCTTGGAGGTGACCAAGAACTCGATGATCACTCTGACAGAGCTCCAGAGTTCCTCTGTGGAGATGTTTGTCCTTCTGGAAGGTTCTTCCATCTCTGCAGCACTCCACCAATCAGGCCTTTATGGTAGAGTGGCAGACGGAACCCACTCCTCAGTAAAAGGCACATGACAGCCTGCTTGGAGTTTGCCAAAATACACCTAAAGGACTCTCAGACCATGAGAAACAGCATTCTCCGGTCTGATGAAACCAAGATTGAACTCTTTGGGCCTGAATGCCAAGCATCTCGTCTGGAGGAAACCTGACACCATCCCTACGTTGAAGCATGGTGGTGGCAGCATCATGCTGTGGGGATGTTTTTCAGTGGCAGGGACTGGGAGACTTGTCAGGATCGAGGGAAAGATAAATGGAGCAAAGTACAGAGAGATCATTGATGAATAAATGTGCCAAAATGTCTAAAAACCTGTTTTTGCTTTGTCATTATGATATATTGTGTGTATATTGATGAGGGGAAAATAATTTAATCAATTTTAGAATAAGTTTGTAATGTAACAAAATGTGGAAAAAGACAAGGGGTTTGAGTGCTATCCGAATACACTGTATGCCATTTAGGTTCTACACCGGTTGTAAAGCAGATTAATGTGCTTAATTCTAAGAAGTAATTTGGCCATGTTAGCTGGGATACAAACCTTATCAAAACATATAGGCCTATGGGCTAAGCTACGTTGCGACAAAAAAAAGGCATGCGCTGTTTCTTGCCTTACAGCATAAAAGCTGGGCATCATTCACAAGTGATAATATATCATTCACAAGTCATAGGCTAATATTGTTTTTCTTGATTGAATCTTGTCTTTACATATACTAAATAATATCTGTGAAATTTGTTTGGATTTAGAATAGGCCATTGTCACGCACCTGTCTCGAAACTTGGGTAGGGGAAAAAAATGTGTCATCTATGCGCTAAAATAGCAAATGGAGGACGCTTTTCCCATGGTTCATTTTCATGCCAGCCAGGCATATATACTCCTGTTGTAAAGAGAAGCAATGTGCTTGAAATTAGGAAAGTTGAGAAATAAATATAGTAGGCCTAGCCTATAGAAAGCTGATGGAATCCTCCTCTTTTTAATAGAGGCCATCACTCTGTTTTCTCACACAACAGCTCATGGGCTCTGATGAAGTGTTTGATTAGATATTCGATTATATTTGCATTGATGTCAGAGTGATTAGAGGGACAATAGAGTGCTGAGTACCAGGCAGTTAGCACATTTGGTAGCTATGAGCTTTGAGAAGCCTAGTTATCATGACTAAATGGTCATGTGGAATTTGACTGTGGTCATGACTCTTGATCGCCGGTGTGGCAGTAATATGGTCACCATAACAGCCACCTCCATCAAAAAAGATAACAGCTTGCCCATTCCCCAAATCCATTGCATTTATTTTATTAGATCAGATTTACTGACTAACCTTTATGGCATAATCAGAGCTTGATTCATTTAGCTTTTCTTATTTTTTAAGAAACTCATCATCTGCTGCCTCTCGCACTCCAGTACTTATTGTGTCAGTCAGTCACATTTGCATTGTTCATCAAAATACAGCAGTCATATACTGTAGGATTCATTTGAACCACCCCATCCTGAGAGGGTGCACACACACACACACACACACACACACACACACACACACACACACACACACACACACACACACACACACACACACACACGCACACAAATTGTTACTATTCTTCCTTTTCCCCCTTCACCCCTATAAACTATGCCGTTACTGTGCCCTTGTATCGTGTAAACCCACTGGGCTGGTGCCCTGGAAAGAACTGGATGGCAAAGCTGGGTCCAATCTCTTCCTGCTCTGTTCAGCCAATCACAGAAGTAGGATAGCATCCTGGCAATGTGGCATGGCACCAACAGCTGTTGCACTGTGGAACCAGGCTTATGGCCTAATGCCTACAGATGCCAACAGACAGTTTTCTAAGGAAGGCTGTGTCACAAATGGCACCCTATTCCCTGTATAGTGCAGAGGCCTGTGTGGGCCCTGATCAAAAGTAGTGCACTAAAACATAGTGCCATTTGGGACTCATGTCTGTCTTCAGTGGTTTTGGGGGGAATCTGGGGTGAATTGGGAGCATTCAGAGCAAATGTCTTTCTCTGTGCTGTAAACCTGCAGACAACCATTTAGTCACAGCCCCGCAATGCCTCACCAATAAAACTCATTATGGATATTCATCATCAGACGAGATCAACGCTTCCGTCGCCGTCGGAGATGACTGGCATAGTCGTCCGAAAGGCCACCCAGACTCCTCCATTAGCACCATATAAGGCAGAAACCTGCAGTCATGCTCAGGCACCCCCCCCCGAAAGCTGTGACTTCAAATACGAGAATAAAAACGAGACTGACTCGTAAAATAAATAAAGAGCAATCGCCTCAGCTTTGAAGCACTGCTTGATTCATTCTAATGGGGCGAGAGGAGAGGAGAGGAGAGGAGAGGAGAGGAGAGGAGAGGAACGTAGCGGCCGTCTTTAGCTGTTGTCTTTTAATGTGACGGAAGAGAACCTGTAAACTCATCAATCTTAGAAACAAGGGAAGGATGACTTAAATGTAACACACACACAAGAGGCGTCTGCTGCTGTTATTTCTTTATTTATAGGGCTTTCTCATTAAGTGCCTCGCTCCACGTCTCGTTTTATACAGGGGGGAATACTTAAAAGCTGATAGTCTGTTTAGATCTTCAGTTAAAAATGTTAGTGTTTTCAGAGATGGACAAAAAGAAAGGAAAATGAAATAAATGCATCTGGAGTGTTAATCAGTGAGAGTGTAGGATGTGTTTGTTGAGCATTTGGGTATTCATTACTTTTGGTATTACATCATCACATATAAATGTAATTTAGCTGCTCAAACATGTATGGAACAAGCACAACATCCCCCATAGTGTCACATAATCACCATCCTCACCAACCCTCTCTCTGTCACCCTCCCCCCAGCTGGAGAGCAAGGCGGGCTTGGCTGCCCTGGCCGGCGGGGAGAAGGACCTCCAAGGACCTCCCGACCTGAAGGTGGCACTGAAGAGGGAGCGTGAGGAGCACCAGCACCTCCTGGCCGACTCATATGCCGCCGTCATGGACCTGACCAAGCAGCTGCAGATGGGCGAGAGGAACTGGAGCCGTGAGAAGCTGGAGCTCATAGAGCATTTCAGTCAGGAGAGGGGCCAGTGGGAGCAGAGGCTACAGTGCAAGATGGTAACTGGATTATTGGCACCTCAGTCCTGATAAGCTTATATTCTGCTCTACACTCTATTCTATTATAGCATGGTCTAGTATTATAGTTTAGCCATGGAGTGAGTACTGAGCGTGACACTAACTACCCTTGTAGTGTCTAGTGACTATCCTAATTGTCCTCCTTTCTCCTCATCATCTTTGGCAAAAAAAAATATCTGTGTGGTCTTTTGTTAGGGTGGAATGGAAGGTTAATGTCACTGGTAGGACATTGTTGGCGTGTATGCATTACTGTACTCTGTGACTAGTGGTTTAGTGTTTTCCATAGAGGGGTTAGGGATAACTGGCCAATAGAGGAATGCAGGGAGAGACAACATGCTGCTGAACATGAGGGTGTGTGTGTGTGTGTGTGTGTGTGTGTGTGTGTGTGTGTGTGTGTGTGTGTGTGTGTGTGTGTGTGTGTGTGTGTGTGTGTGTGTGTGCGTGTGTGTGTGTGTGTGTGTGACTGGCTCTTCTACCAGCAAAGCCTCATTACCTGTGTCTGTCTGGCTGTCATCCAGTCTGTCCCGAAACTGACTGGCTGGTCTTGGAAAATAGGTCTCTCGCACTCCAGTACTTATTGTGTCAGAAAACAGCACAGGAACATAGCACTGAGGCCAAGCACACAAGAGGACGTCATTATTTCAGACAGACGCCTCTTTCTCTCGCTGCGCTTTTCTCCTATCTGTCGTAGCCCTACTGTTGCTTCTCTGTCAGTCAGTCACATTTGCATTGTGCATCAAAATACAGCAGTCATGTACTGTAGGATTCATTTGAACCACCCCACCCTTCCTCTTTCCCCCGGGAGAAAATATGTGTTTTTATTTGTGTGTGTGTGTGAGCTCATCCCCTTGTGAGCTGAAAGCTCCTGAGTCAGCATCATTACAGGGACAGAAAGGCCTTTGTCAGGGATAAATACTGTAACTCCTAGATGATGGCCACATCCTCATGTCCTCCATTAAACATTGCCAATAAAACTACCGGACTGGCTGGACAGGAAACAAAAAATGTCTCCTTGTTTTCTCCCTCAGTCTCTGCACTACAAAACCACCCCTGAAACAAAAACTGCACTGGACGTTGTTACAAATGGAACCAATTTATCAAGGTAACATGTGTATTTAATGTATAAAAAGCTATTTTTCAAAGATCATGAAAAATGTATAGTCATAGCTGAATAATAAAACGATCATGTTTAGTGATATAATTTTTCTTCTATCAGGACCAAGTCCATGTTGGAGGGTCTGCTGGAGGCCTGTCCTTTCCGTCAGGAGGTCAATGGTACAGCCAATGAGGAGGGAGAGAAGGACCGGCCCAGCACCCAGGCCCCTCCCCTTCGAACCCACACAGACCCGGGTGACCTCACCAGGAAGAACTGGAAGTACCTGACCAATGAGATGGCTCTGATGGAGCAGGGTGATGCCCCCTTCAAGACGTGGGACTGTCCCAGCTCCCCAAACAGTTTCCTGGACCTGGAGAGCATCCAGAGGAGCTACACGGCCCCCGACAAGACTGGCATCCGCATCTACTACAGCCCCCCTACCATGCGCCGTATGGAGAGCCGGCTGGCCAAGGAGAAGCAGGACAAACCTCAAGCCCAGCAAGGCCACCTGTCTCGGGCTTCAACTCCCTCAGACGCTGTGGCCCCGGAGGGCCAACCTCCCTCCTCTGCCTCCTCCTCTTCGTCCTATGACCAGTGGTTGAGCTCTCTGTCCAAGCAGCACAGAGACCTTCTAGAGAACAGCAGCGGTGGCGCGGGGGTGGCGCCCTTCCACGGCCTGGAGATCTCTGCCAACCTCTCGGACGACATGAAGGAGATGACCAACTGCGTGCGCCAGGCCATCCGCTCCAGCTCTCTGGAGAGGAAGTGCAGCAAGGATGCGAGCAGCCAGACGGTGGGGGTGTCTAGTCGCTCCACCCAGACGGTCCAGTTTGTGAGCGTGGGGCTGCAGACGGACGGGCTCGGGTCTCGGGGGGTGGGGGGCTTCCACACCAAATCCTCCTGGTCCCCCCGGCCCTCGTCGTCGCTGGCCTCGGCCCGCTCGCGCCACATCTCCTCATCACTGGATAAGGTGCACAGCCGCATCGACAGGCCCTGTTGCTCACCCAAGTTTGGCTCCCCCAAGCTACAGCGACGCATTTCTGCCTCCTCCTCCAAGCTGGACGGAGGAGGATTGTCCTCGGCTTCATCCAGAGACCGCAGCCTGTGGAACCTCCACCAGCGGTCCTCGACCTCCAGCGGCTCGGCCTGGGCCCGTTCCACAACCACCAGGGACAGCCCCGTGCTCAGCGGCCTCAACGATGGCCTGTCCAGCCTGTTCAGCGTGGTGGAACACTCCGGCAGCGTAGAGTCCCTGTGGAA
The DNA here is from genome assembly GCF_023373465.1 of Oncorhynchus keta. Taxonomy (NCBI): domain Eukaryota; kingdom Metazoa; phylum Chordata; class Actinopteri; order Salmoniformes; family Salmonidae; genus Oncorhynchus; species Oncorhynchus keta. Next base: position 28,593,640 of record NC_068447.1, read on the forward strand.
GAGTGAGCCAGGGGCCAGCCCAGCCCGCCAGGCAGCAGGGAAGCCCTCTGGCCCTGGACCAGACACCGGAGCCCAGAAATATGGCCCTTTCCAGGAGTTTTTCAGGAACGTGTGTGGCCGGACCGGAACGACCATGCCCGGGGGAGGGGAGAGGGGGCAGAGGGAGGTGGGGGCCATGGATGAGCCCAAGCCTGAGTGCCTCTCCGGGGTTTCGCTGGTGGGGAACGACAGCGTCACCAAGATCGTCAACAAGAGGTTCATGAGACAGATGCCCAGGGAGGAGTTGGGGGCCACTGCTAACGATCTCACTGCCAAGGACCTGACCTTGAGCTCCAGCATGGAGGTAGGTCCCACACATACTCACTCACACACAGAGAGACAGGGACAGACACTCACACAGAGACAGGGGTACACACATGCACGCACAAACACACATACAGGACATCATATCCAAGCAGATTATTTGAGCAGCTCTGTCTTTCATTGGATTGCATTATAACATAACTATTTAATGTCTCCTCCCTGTCCCAGGATGCAGCGTGTGATTGCAACTCCCAGTCTCTTACATCCTGCTTCGCCCGGCCCTCCCGCTCAGCCACACGCCATTCACTGGGCCACTGCATGCACCGCTCTCAGGAGCCTCCCACGGCCACGGAGGAGAGAGTGGATGCAGGCAATGAGTGATGGATCAGTGAGAACACACACACACATACTGCCTCACCAACACACTGCCACATAAGCTACAGTACTGTCACAAAACGTAGACACAAACATCTTGGCTACACCAACACACTGCTACATACATACTGTACATACACAATCCCTCACAAACTGCCACACAGAACCACTGTCACATGCACACACACACACACACACACACACACACACACACACACACACACACACACACACACACACACACACACACACACACACACACACACACACACACACACACACTTCTGGAATTGGAACTCAACCCAAGCAGCACATTCTAATGCCAAGGATATAGGAAGACCAGAATCTCCTAGGATTCCTCTTTGAGCACCAGAACCACTACCAACTACCAGCAGGACAACAACCTCACACACAACACACATACTGGAACAGTAATGACACACTACTTCCTATATACTGCAGTATTTAGGGAATAGGGTGCTATTTTGCACACAAACAGTTTGTGGAAACGACCACCTAGGAATTCAGACAGTCTTATATGATGTCAGAACCCACAACACTCTACTTTACCTATTTTTGGAATTGCATAGGGAAAACACACTGGGCTACTAGATTTCTACAATGTGGATCTTCCCAACCGACAGGGATATGAGGTGGTTTGTTAGCTGCTCCCATTCCAAATACCAATCCTATTCCCAGTCCAATTCCCTAGCCAGCACCAGTCCCTTCCCAACCCAGCATCTGGAGAGCTCTGTCCAAGCCTCCTCCCTAACACCAAGCAGAGGATTCTACTGGTGTGGACCGCCTCTCGCCATTATCAACCAACAACCATAAAAAAGACATCTCATCAACGTATGTTCATTTTTTTAATGTCAACTGCCTCCCTGTTGTTTTTCTGAAAGCCTTTCATCCAATGAAGGGGTAGGACATTTACGTCCTTATGTTACGTATGATATGATGATTCTATGTTTTCTAAAGGTTGTTTGAATGTTTGTAATCTGCCTGTTGTTGGCACACATTGAGAGGATGGTGGTTAAGACTCTGAGACCCTATGAGTTTTGTCTCGTGTGTGTACTATACTGTAGGATGTAGATGTATAAGAGGATCCCAGCTGTAAAGATAACTCCCTGCCAGGAAAAAACACAAACTTGTCCCATTTTGAGAGACAATGCATTCCTTTGTTACGTTACAATTCCAATTACACTCTGGCTAATCTGTTAACGTGTGAGTGTGTGTGCGTGCGTGCACGGTGTGTTTGTGAGTGACAGAATGCTCATTCCAGAATGCCTTTGCAGCATTCCCATATAGTGAAGGCTGTTGTTGTTGCACAGTGTTTCTGCTTTATCCTCAGCCATCGACTGTCTGTGTTCCTGACCTCTTGTCTCCTGCTTTAAATGTAACAGGACACAATGTCCTCTACAGAAGGTTAGCTCCTTCCTTTTCTCGTGTCACCACTGAAGTCTTGAGATATTGTTCAGTACCAGTCAAAGGTTTGGACACGCTACTCTTTCTAGGGTTTTTCTTTATTTTTACTATTTTCTACATTGTAGAGTAATAGTGAAGACATCAGAATTATGCAATAACACAAATGGAATCATGTAGTAACCAAAAAAGTGTTATACAAATCAAAAATATATTTTAGATTCTTCAAAGTAGCCACCCTTTGTCTTGACAGCTTTGCACACTCTTTGCATTCTCTCAACCAGCTTAATGAGGAATGCTTTTCCAACAGTCTGGAAAGAGTTCCTACATATTAGAGTGCTTGTTAGCTGCTTTTCCTTCATTCTGCAGTCCAACTCATCCAGAACCATCTCAATTGAGTTGAGGTCGGGTGATTGTGGAGGCCAGGTCATCTGATGCAGCACTCCATCACACTCCTTCTTGGTCAAATAGACCTTAAACAGCCTGGAGGTGTGTTGGGTCATTGTCCTGTTGAAAAACAAATGATAGTCCCAATAAGCGCAAACCAGATGGGATGGTGTATTGCTGCAGAATGCTGTGGTAGCCATGCTGGGTAAGTGTGCCTTGAATTCTAAATAAATCACAGACAGTGTCACCAGCAAAGCACCATCACACCTCCTCCTCCATGCTTCACGGTGGGAACCACACATGTGGAGATCATCCGTTCACCTACTCTGCGTCTCACAAAGACAAGGAGGTTGGAACGAAAAATCTCAAAATTTGACTCATCAGACCAAAGTACAAGTTTCCACCAGTCTAATGTCCAATGCTCGTGTTTCTTGGCCCAAGCAAATATCTTATTTTTATTAGTGTCCTTTAGTAGTGGTTTCTTTGCAGAAATTTGACCATGAAGGCCTGATTCACGCAGTCTCCTCTGAACAGTTGATGTTGAGATGTGTCTGTTACTTGAACTCTGTGAGGCATTTATTTGGGCTGCAATCAGAGGTGCAGTTAGCTCTAATGAACTTATCCTCTGCAGCAGAGGTAACTCTGGGTCTTCCTTTCCTGTGGCGGTCCTCATGAGAGCCAGTTTCATCATAGCGCTTGATGGTTTTTGCGACTGCACTTGAAGAAATGTTCAAAGTTCTTGACATTTTCCAGATTGACTGACCTTCATGTCTTAAAGTAATGATGGACTGTTGTTTCTTTTTGCTTATTTGAGCTGTTCTTAACATAATATGGACTTGGTATTTTACCAAATAGGTCTATCTTCTGTATACCACCCTTACCTTGTCACAACACAACTGATTGGCTCAAACGCATTAAGAAGGAAAGAAATTCTACAAATTAACTTTTAGCAAGGCACGCCTGTTAATTGAAATGCATTCCAGGTGACTACCCAATGAAGCTGGTTGAGAGAATGACAAAAGTGAGCAAAGCTGTCAAGGCAAATGGTAGCTATTTTGAATTATCTTAAATTTAAAATTAAATTTGATTTGTTTAACACTTTTGTGGTTATTACATGATTCCATATGTGTTATTTCATAGTTTGATGTCTTCACTGTTATTCTTCAATGTAAAAAATAAAGAAAAACCCTTGAATGAGTAGGTGTGTCCAAACCTTTGACTGGTTCTGTATGTGTGATGTTTCTTATGAAAAAACAACATTGTGAAAATGGAGGGAACAAAGGCCTCAGTTGTGAAGAGAGTTTGTTGTACCTTTAAATGAAGTCAGAGTCTGAGAAGTTGTCTAGTTAGATTTGGTGTATTCCATCTATTTCAGTGTCTCTAAGGTCTGATAGATGTCAATCAGTCTGTTAATATGGGGACTGTTGTGGTGTGGACTTTGAAGTGCCTGTTAGACGAGGTCAGCATGCACCAAACCGCCCTTCAGAACAACAACCCCAGACCTTTTCAACAGACACCAGTGTTCATGTAATCATTTTAGACACAACCTGTACTCTATAGTACATCATTCTGAAGTAACACGCCATCACCAACTCTGAAAAGCAGAGAGAGAGAGCGAATGGTTTACTTTCTTTTGATACCAAGGAACTTTTTTCAGAGAAGTAAATTATTTTTATTTGTTTTTTTTATAAATGTTTATATATATAGATATATATATATATATATGCTTGTTTTTCTCTCGGATTGCAATGGTGCTGGACTAATAGTGCAGATTCTGTTATTTTAAAAAGTGCTTTTTACAATGCTTTTATGTAAGAGAAATTACTCAGCTTTGCTATATTGGCACATAGTATTCTTTTTAAATGGCTATTGGTTAGGAGTCAGTCCCTGGCAGGTGCCTTAATGATGAGCATGTCACTGTCGTAAAAACGGATTTGGCCGCTACCCGAGAGCCTCACTGATCATGCAACAGGCACATACACACACCACTCTCTCTCGCTCTCTCTCTTTCCCTCCCTAGAATCTGAGTTAGCATGGGCAGTCAGCAGGCTCTTTTGTCTGTTTCTTCTTGTTGTAAGAAGGAAATTATGACTCGTCTCTTTAAATAGGGAATTACAGTAGTAGGTCTCTCAGTCTTTAAATGTACTTGTGGTTCAAACCCACAATTTCTCACAGGCCCAGCCATCCAACCACTGACGAGCTTGATTCCAGTCCACACAGACAGACTTAACTGGTCTGGTTCCTCCTGCCTTTGATAAAAGCTGCTGCCATACCCGTTCCGCTACCTCCCTGGCCTCCTCTGCCCTTTGACCTGGAATAACTAAATGCAAGGCTGTCACTTGTACCTACCTACCTGCCCGAGGCCCACCATGTTTGTTGTGTTGTCAGTAAGAAGGTCACTAGAGTGCCTTTCTAAAATAAAAAGGTATTGGTGAGCAGCAGCAGTTAGCAAAACAAAGTGTTACACAGTATCCAAAACCACTTGGCTGTTCTACGTTCCTAAAACAAGTAACTGAGCACATGAATGGAAGTGAAGTCATAATTATGTACATTTTAAAAGGGAACTGAAAATATGATGATATGCTTCTTCTTAATACACTTCGGGTTTTATGTTTACAGTAAAGATCTTTCCGATTGTTTTTTAAATAGTTTCGGTCTAATATAGCCTTTCTACCTGTCTGTCAAGTACATATGTTAGGCCCCTCTCCCTCAGGTAACAGTAGCTGGTCCCACAGCAGGTAGCCAATGACAGGAGAGAGTCTTGGTTCAGTTTAAAGCAACGGTCCAATCAGAGAGAGAGATACTGCTAGGCATGAGAGGGCAATGCCACTGTACCATGTCATTGTTCATCTATCCTTAAGCAAACTGCATGATGTCACCTCCCCATCCACAATGTCTAGCAATATGTACACGAATTCTTAGCTTACGCTGTTAATAATATTAGCTAAATTATTACTGAAAGATTGCCTGTATATTCACTTTATATATTTCCTTTCTTTCTAATACACTGACTCTTGGGCAAAAAGAGAATGCAATGACTGAAAATGAAACAAAAAAATAATTGCTTGTATTGTTACTTGAAAAGAATACATCAACATTATTTGTACTCTTTCTATCCTTGCGTAGAGAATAAAGCTGAATATCTACTGTAGCTATGAGCTGACTGTTGAAGTATGTAGCTCTCTCCCTTTCTACAGACACTGTCTTTGTACATAGACTCATTTTAAAAAAGAAAGTAAAAGAAAGATAAGAAATGGAACAGGATTGAGATTTTTAGGGGGTTTGGGGGTTGTTCTTTTCCAACCATTTACCCTGTTCAGCTGAGATCTCATTTCCTTCTGTTTGTCATATAGACCACAAATAAATGTTTGTTGAAAATAAAGAATCTATTCTCTCATCATTGGGTTTTTATATTATTCTTGAATTAACACATTTGTACATGGTTGTGGGTTTGGTATTCGTGAGAGAGACTGAAATCGGTGTCTTTCTGTGTCCTTTCTCTTTCTCTCACAGTCTTTATATGCAGCCCAGCTGTCCCTGTACACTATCTCTGGGCTGACGAGGCAGCTGCATAGAGAGATGATGAAACATTGAGCAACACATACAAGCGGAGAGAGAGAGGCGGGAGAGAAAAATGGGGAGGGTGAGAGGCCAGAGATGGAAGACGGAGGAATACAGTGGAGAGTGAGGAGTGAGAGAGGAGCAAGAAATGGCTAAGAGGAAGAGAGCGGTTTTCCACAGTGAATCTGAAACATAGTTCTCAGCTGTTTGTCCGTCACATACCATCTTGTTGTTTGTATCCTCTAGCGTTCTAACAGAGGCGTGAGGGTCTGCTTGAGGCCACTGATGTGTCTGTCTCACAGGCTGCTCTCTGTCCAATCTGTTACACTTGACTGATGTCATCGGAGGGGAACTGAAGTTAGGGGGTTTGGGGGGGAAGGGGGAGTGGTTATAGGGATGGCAAATGATCCAGTGGGCTTCACCTCGTTAAAAACATCTGGGATTTGAGTATAGTTGAATAAATTTTTTCTCTCTCCTTTTAAAACAAAACAAGTATGGGCTTGAATGTGCTGCCAGCTGGCCGTCTGGCTGGTGGACCGACAGGAAATTACCTCACCACAGCATGAAAGACTTCCTGTTAGGGTAGAGGTGACACTTTATCATCAGAGGGTTAAATAAATCACAGTGTTATTACAGTGCATTCGGAATGTATTCAGACCCCTTGACTTTCTCCACATTTTGTTACATTACAGCCTTATTCTAAAATGGAGGAAAAAATAGTTCTCATCAAATCTACACACAATAACCCATAATAACAAAGCAAAAACAGTTATTGTGTTGCCTTTTGTAAAGAAATATTTAAAAAATAAGGAAATGAAATATCACATTTACGTAAGGATTCAGACCCTTTACTCAGTACTTTGTTGATGCGCCTTTGGCAGCAATTACAGCCTCGAGTCTTCTTGGGTACCAGCATGGCACACCTGTATTTGGGTAGTTTCTCCCATTCTTCTCTGCAGATCCTCTCAACCTCTGTCAGGTTGGATGAGGAGTGTTGATGCAAAGCTATTTTCAGGTCTCTCCAAGATGTTCGATTGGGTTCAATTTCGGGCTCTGGCTGGGCCACACAAGGACATTCCGAGACTTGTCCTGAAGCCATTCCTACGTTGTCTTGGCTGTGTGCTTAGGGTCGTTGTCTTTGTGGAAGGTGAACCTTCGGCCAGTGTTTGGCCCTGAAGCCTCTGGAGCAGGTTTTCATCAAGGATCTCTCTGTACTTTGCTCCGTTCACCTTTCCCTTAATCCTGACTAGTCTCCCAGTCCCTGCCGATGAAAAACATCCACACAGCATGATGCAGCCACCACCATGCTTCAGCATAGGGATGGTGCCAGGTTTCCTACAGACGTGACGCTTGGCATTCAGGCCAAAGAGTTCAATCTTGGTTTCATCAGACCAGAGAATCTTGTTTCTCATGGTCTGAGAGTCCTTTAGGTGTCTTTTGACAAACTCGAGGTGGGCTTCTGGCCACTCTACCATAAAGGCCTGATTGGCGGAGTGCTGCAGAGATGGTTGTCCTTCTGGAAGGTTCTCCCATCTCCACAGAGGAACTCTGGAGATCAGTCAGAGTGAACATTCGGTTCTTGGTAACCTCCCTGACCAAGGCCCTTCTCCCCCGATTGCTCAGTTTGGCCAGGCGGCCAGCTCTCGGGAAGACTCTTGGTGGTTCCAAACCTCTTCCATTTAAGAATGATGAAGCCCACTGTGTTCTTGGGGATCGTCAATGCTGCAGAATTTCTTTGGTACCCTTCCCCAGATCTGTGCTTTGACACAATCCTGTCTACGGAAAATTCCTTCGACCTACAGGAATTTATGGTGCTTTCATGACAACTGGGAGTGATCTTCAGGTCGGAGTTCTAGAAAGAAGCCAGAGTTCCCAAGTTGGATGACCATTCAAACCGTATTTTCCCAGTCAGAGCTCGGTTTTTTTCAGAGTTCCCAGTTGTCTTGAACTCACTGAAGTCTGAGATTTCCCAGTTCCGAGGTTCCAGTTCTTTTGAACGTGGCAGAAGTCATGCTGGATTGACAGCATGGCCAATGTTGAATGTTTATCCTTTTAAGCTTGGAAAATACCCTTAAACCCAGACTTGGACCACATACCAACCCCTACGCTCCGTATTTTTCGCTGGCTGCCCCACCACTACAGGAAGCACTGAGTTAGGCTGAAACGCCTGCATTTTGGAGCTGCCTTACACAAGAAAGCAAAAAATAGACCATGTTTGTATGCTGCTTAATTAACTAAATTATTATTTGTTTTCATTGTTTGCAAACTGATATGTGACACTTTTTTAATAGCTAAACAGGTGGCTCTGCCCCACCTGCCCTGAAGGATGGATCGCCAATGATCACTTTAGAGGAGTTAATACCTCCTCACCCCTGTTCTACTATTTACAGATTACATGTCTTCTACGCCTCCACCCCACCACTTAAACGTTCACCTGATGTGATCATTTCACATAGACCACATACTACAGGGCTGTGCAAGTCTGTTATGATGCACTTATGCAGTAGATAACATTTCTAGAACAAAATAAAGTGGCTGTGTCAGAAGGTTTGATGTGGAGAGATAAGGGAGATCATAGATGTTTATCGCAGGTAACAAAAAAAGATGGGCTTAAATTAAACAGACAATTTAGCCCATGGACTTTACATTGATTTACCGATGTCTGGAAGCCCCAATGTTATGCCTGCTGCTGCTGCTGTGTCGGGGGATCTGCATGTCTAATCGCTTTGGGCTGAGATATAGATCTGATGTCTGAGTGTCTGCTCAAAACCTTGATATGTGTTAGAATCGGTCAAAGTGGACGGGAGGGAAAGAGCTTATCTCAACCTGGCTCTCCGTGCTGTAAGTACCATGGATATTATCTCCCATATCAGGGAAGATAAGGGAAGACAATGAAGGATGGATCGACTCCTGATCTAGCTACGCCTCCTTCTCCATAGGAAATACAGATCTTCCCATCTTTAGGTTAGATTCCACCCATTTACAGTTTCTCAATTGCTTAGACTATAAGGGCACAGGGCGAGGGCACAAGGACATGTGAGAGTTCATAAACCAGGTCAGAGTCCAAACAGTACCAGGGGATAGGCAGGCTCGAGGTCAGGACAGGCAGGGGTTCAGTGAACAGGTCCGAGTCCAAACAGTACCAGGGGATAGGCAGGCTCGAGGTCAGAACAGGCAGAGTGGTTAGGCAGGCAGATTCGGCGTCAGGACAGGCAAGGGTCAAAACCAGGAGGGCTAGGAAAAAACAGAGACTGGGACAAATAGGAGCTAGGAGAAATGCTGGTTGACTTGGCAAAACAAGACAAACTAGCACAGAGAGCCAGGAAACACAGGGATAAATACAATGGGGACAAATGGGTAAAAATAGCAGACACCTGGAGGTGGGTGGAGACAATCACCAAGACAGGTGAAACAGGGCGTGACACAATTCCTGAAACAACTCACCATTTTCTCAAATCTTCACACACAATTTTAAAAACTCACACCCAATGGTACAAACATCCAACTTCTGGGTCCCAATTCAAACTTTGCCCTCAGACAACACACACAAGCTGTCAAAAACACAGACTACATGACTGTTTGTTACACACTGGAGGGATTCATTTAAAACACTGCTACCAAAATGTTTAGAATAGGTTTTCAGATAAATAATTTGGAACTTTGTAAAATCCCAGCACTGACTATCCAGATAACCCTTTCAGGATACCCTGGCAAGAACCTCAAGACAGCACTGTAATAAATACTGACAAAACATGTATGGAAGAGCCCAAGCACAGACAAATACCCAATTTCAAAAAGCTTCATTTCCAAATGCAGCAAATGTACAGGTTACTCAGCATCAGCATTCTCATCATCTCAGGTCTGGGTCAGGCCATAATGTCTCATCATCTCAGGTCTATCTCATCAACGTTACACATTATGTTTGCTCTTGCCAGACAGCATGGGAAAAATGCCCTTGTGTGCCTTAGAAAACCCTGGATAGACTCCACAGACACATCACCACAGGCGTCCACCATTGCCTCCAGCGCCATCCTGAAAAAAATATGATTTAAAAAAAGGGAATATGCTGGCAAAAAAAGAACGGTGATCCTGGGGAGGTCATTGAAACGCGAACCAGAGCAGCTCGATGGAAACTCACGTTCTCCCAAATTACAACATATTGGGCTTGCTCTGGTTTCCCTGACTCCCCTTCCTGTTGAGGAATGTTATTCTGCAGCTGATCTAGAAATTGAAGGAGTTGTGCCGTGTTGCATGGACCCACGTTGACATGGCGGTGGAGGACGTCACGATTGCTGATGGCTGCACAAAGGGTGACGTTGCCTCCCCTCTGGCCAGGAACTTGTATGACGGCACGGTGGCCAATGATGGTGCGCCCCCTTTTGTGCCTTTTTGTTAGGTTGAACCCTGCCTCGTCAAAGAAGATGTTCTCCTGTGGGTCAGCCATGGCATCCAGCTCAAAAATTCTCTACAGAAGTCCGAAAACACACATTTTACTGTACTACAAACACAGTACTGTAGTGTACTACTGTACTGATATGAAAGATTGTGTACTGCAGTTACTGTAACTCAGTTACTGTAACTCAGTACTGTATTGATATGCTGGAGAGATGGGCCATACTCTACATACTGTTTTATTTCTGTACAGTATAGCAATTACCTGCACATACAGTTGAAGTCAGGCGTTTACATACACTTAGGTTGGAGTCATTAAAACTCGTTTTTCAACCACTCCACAAATGTCTTGTTAACAAACTATAGTTTTGGCAAGTCGGTTAGGACATCTACTTTGTGCATGACACAAGTAATTCTTCCAAAACTTGTTTACAGACAGATTATTTCACTTATAATTCACTGTATCACAATTCCAGTGGATCAAAGTTTACATACACTAAGTTGACTGTGTCTTTAAACAGCTTGGAAAATTCCAGAAAATGATTTCATGGCTTTAGAAGCTTCTGATTGGCTAATTGACATCATTTGAGTCAATTGGAGGTGTACCTGTGGATGTATTTCAAGGCCTACCTTCAAACCCAGTGTCTCTTTGCTTGACATCATGGGAAAATCAGCCGTCATACCACTCAGAAATGAGACGTGTCTCCTAGAAATGAACGTACTTTGGTGCGAAAAGTGTAAATCAATCCCAGAACAGCAAAGGACCTTGAGAAGATGCTGGAGGAAACCGGTACAAAAGTACCTATATCCACTTGCAAGCCGAAGAACACCATTCCAACTGTGAAGCACAGGGGTGGCAGAATTATGTTTTGGGGGTTCTTTTCTGCAGGAGGGACTGGTGCACTTCACAAAATAGATGGCAGCATGAAGTAGGACAATTGTGGTTATATTGAAGCAACATCAAGACATCAGTTAAAGCTTGGTCGCAAATGGGTCTTCCAAATGGACAATGACCCCAGGCATACATCCAAAGTTGTGGGAAAATGGCTTAAGGACAACAAAGTCAAGGTATTGGAGTGGCCATCACAAAGCCCGGACCTCAATCCTATAGAGAATTTGTTGGCAGATCTGAAAAAGCGTGAGCGAGCAAGGAGGCCTACAAACCTGACTCAGTTACACCAGGTCTGTCAGGAGGAATGGGCCAAAATTCACCCAACTTATTGTGGGAAGCCTGTGGAATGCTAACCAAAACGTTTGACCCAAGTTTAAATGGTTTAAGGCAATGCTACCAAATACTAATTGAGTGTATGTAAACTTCTGACCCACTGGGAATGTGATGAAAGAAATAAAATCTGAAAGAAATCACTCTACTATTATTCTGAGATTTCACATTCTTAAAATAAAGTGGTGATCCTAACTGACCTAAGACAGGGATTTTTTACGAGGATTAATTGTCAGGAATTGTGAAAACTGAGTTTGGCTAAGGTGTATGTAAACTTCCGCCTTCAGCTGTATTGGAATCGTTGCTCCTTAACTCTGTTTGAATTCCCTTTAAAAGGCACACGGTACAGCTGTTTTGTCCTTATATGGTTCTTCTGAACGATCTGGTCAATGGTGTAAATGCTGATGCTGTCAATTCTTTGGAAGACAACCTGGTCTTCAACTATTTGGGTTTGAATTTCCCTCAAATGGATGGCATTATTGGCAATCACCATATTCACTCGGGCAGTCTCTTGCTCAGCTGTGAGAGGTCTCCGCCTACCTCCAATAGATGGCCGCTTCTCAGTTCTGCAAAAATGTAATTTGACCATTACTGGCCTATGGTCGTCCATTACTGTGGTAAAAACTACACTGAGGACAAAGTGGAGATTCAATCCATATGCACTACAACATTACATGTATCATAGTAACAAGGCAAATGACCTGTTTTCCCTTCTGAAAGTACGGACAATGGATGAACCCGTGTAACGGCTTAGGCTGGGTTGCACTAGCTGTCCAGCTTCTCTCATAGTCCTCCCATGTTTGAACACATGATGAATTAGTGTGGCATGGATTTCATCTGAGATGACTTGTCTTTGTTGTTGTCTTCGTCTTCGTCGTCCTCGTCCTCGTCCTTGTCCTCGTCCTCGTCCTCGTCCTCGTCCTTGTCCTCGTCCTCGTCCTCGAACTCGTCCTCGTCCTCGTCCTCGTCCTCGTCCTATTCCGCTCTGTTGTCTTGCAACTTGGGCATATTGTTAGGATCCATTGTTCCAAAGCACATGGACATGCCTCTCGGCCCAATTATTGATCCTGCAATTCTGATTGGTGTGTTAACAATTTTGAGGCTTAGTGTTTGCACCTGGAGTAAGGTGTGCTCTTTGAGTTTAGGTTGTGATGATTTGAGTTATTATGAATGAATATATAGTGCAATTAATGATTTGTTTGGCCACTTTTGTGTAAGGTTTGCAGATAGTTTTGAATATTGGAAGGTGTGAAAACAGGTGAATAGTGTTTACGGTTATGGGAAATGTGTGTGTTTTTGGGAATGACATAAGGTTATGGGTTTTTGTGGTACAGGAACCAGTTTTTGTGTTTAAGCAAACGAGAAAAACTGGAATGAGGAATTCCTGTATAAAAATATGAAAAATATAAATGATTTCTCAACCTTACAGAAGGGGTGGTCTTAAAAGCCCCTATCAGAGGGCGGCATCTGTGTCACAATGAGCTCTTTAATGCAACAACTAAGGATGGCGAGGGAAGAACGATTGTTAGGAGGAGTGAGAGAGAGGGGGAGAACGTGAGAGATGGGGCAGTCATCATCGATTCTCTTTAATTAACATAGATTCAAGGTCTCCAGATCCCAAATCGCATAACGCTCCTCTATTTAAGGACTGCCTTGAGAAAACGCCTGCCTAAGCAAAGCTTGGACTGGGACTGCACACTGTACACTGCACACTGCACACTACACACTGTACACTACACACTGTACACTGTACACTACACACTACACACTACAACAGCACCAAGCAATCTCACCATAAACTTGGGGTCCAAGGCCCAAATCTCCCTCACACCAATCAATGGGTTGAGAGGCCACTGGACAGGGTAAACTTTTTAACTACCCCTCCTCTCTATTTCACATGCATATGGCCCACTATACTATGCATGGACAGTCTAATGATCTGATTGGATGTGATAAAGCAACAGTGCAGTGATTAGGGTATGGACAAATAGGAAAGGGAAAGGGGGATACCAAGTCAATTGTACAACTGAATGCATTCAACTGAAATGTGTCTTCCACATTTAACCCAACCCCTCTGAATCAGAGGGCTGCCTTAATCGATATCCACGTCATCGGCTTCCGGGGAACAGTGGGTTAACTGCCTTGCTCAGGGGCAGAACTACAGATTTTTAAGTTGTCAGCTCGGTGATTCGATCGAGCAACCTTTCGGTTACTGGCCCAACTCTCCTACGTGCCTCCCCTGGGAATGTGCTCCATCAAGATTGCATTAATAAACCCCGCCTGCTGAACTTAACAATCAGATATCAATCAATATGTGCAACCAATAGAACAGCTGATCTGAGCAATTCTTCTTTAATGGAATTCTTCAATGTCATACGATGGTGAACTACTGTACTGTATATTCTACTTATAATGTGTATTGGTGTCTGGGGTAAACTCCCATTCATATAGTGTGGAGCTCTATGTTCAGTCTGACCACTCTCCTTCTTCAGGGCCTGTATTCATAAAGAGTCTCAGAGTAGGAGTGCTGATCTAGGATCAGGTCGTCCCCCCCCCCCGCCCATGTCATCTTATTCATTATAACCTAAAAGGTCAAACTGATCCTAGATCAGCACTCCTACTGTTGGTGCCTGGCCCTGGGTCAGTCAGACCACTGTGACTGTCCCAAAAAGGGATCATAGACAGACATGAGAATGGCCTGGACCGGGTAGTGAGGTCTGGACCGGATCCCACACAAAAACAGGATGCATGCAATGGGTCTCCTTCAATTAAAGGTTAAATTGAGAGCGATGCTGGGAAATCCAACTCGTTTCTCTCAGGCTTGCCCTCACACACAGAGGAAAGAATGGACAGAAAAACAGGTGTTTGTTGGGTGGTTACATGCTGTGGCCATCTAAACTGAGGAAAGGCTTTGTGTTTCCTCCATCAATAACGCAGATGAAAACACATTTAGGAAGCCATGGCGACTCCAAATCACAACTGCAATATTTAATAAAGAGACCAATGGGAGTCAAAGTGAACAGGGCTGCTGTGCACTCACTGGTCTGCAGTAGCCTGGAGCTGCCTATTCAGATAACCGTCCAGACGTGGGTTTAAAAGCCCCTACTGATAGCAGAGAGGTCAAAAGATAATCAGTGCCCTAGTTCTCTCTGATTCAGACTCAGGAAATGTACGCATTTCAGACGCACGTCTTCTTATGAAAGAGTGTAACAGGATTTGCAGATGTGGTTCCCTTGCACGCATTGAATAAATGTAATTCAACAGCTGAAAATCCTCCCATTTGCTGGCCAACAGATTTTCTAGTGGAGTTTTCACTCAGTGGGTTTTTCAGTACATTTATCTAAAGTTATCCATTAAAATTTGGTGTACCTTTCATTTGAATGTTCTTGACAGATATGAGAGGACGGTTCAGAATATTAGGGAACAATGAAAGAAAGCCATGTAAATACATACATATTCATATCCTTTTCAGTATCAATTGGTAGATTTAAAATTACTCTGATCTTGCATAATTATTTATGAATAACAATTTTAAAAACTGTCTTGAAAAGCCTTTACACACATCATATATTAGTGAACCAAAACTACAGTGATTTTATTCATCCTGAAAGTTGCCATATCATGGAACTGTGATGACAACGGTACAGTTGTCAGGAACCGTGCTCCAGGTTCCAGCTTCAACCTGCTATGTACTGTATGGTTTGTGTTCCATAATGATTTAAATTCATTATCGCACAACTTGTAAAACGTTAGCCTAATATGATCTACTATTGCTAGTGATCCTCAGGAACAACCACACAAACATGACAGAGCAAAATGAAAGGAAACTAACACTAAAGTGACAGTTATAAATGTATGTGGCTACAGAGAGTGGCTAATATTTATCACATTTTTTTTGAAATTATAGATCACCTCGGTAGGTTAGACATTATACTGTCATTTCCATATGACTGGTTTCACATTTGTCTCCATCGATTATAAGTTATATATCTAAAACATATGTCATTTATATTTACAATTCCCTTATCCAAACGGATTACTAATTTACCTAGCTCTTATCAATAGCTCTTATTAAGTTGTAAATTACAGTGCATGGAAAAAGGTGCTATTTTAATCGGGGGGGAAAGTAGATGTTGTTCCACTTGGAACCGACAGGTTTCTCTACCTTATTCATTGTTTCATCGCTTGTAAAGGATGTGGAATTTAGAGGGAATTAAGTTAAGGTCAGAATATGTTGAATCTGTGTCTTTGATCTCCACCCCAAACGAATAGCGGGTGAATAGCATGCTATTCTCATGCTTAAGTTTAAGATCAGAATACACATCGGGTTGGAATTCCCCCAATAGTGAGCACTTACTGTACAGTGAAATTGGTAGAGAGAGGCTCCAGGTTCTATTAGAACACATTAGGAAGAGAGCAGACTTATGAAGAAATTCCAAGACAGAGCTGGAATCTGTCTAGCATTTAGGCACAATAGAAGTCTGTTGTACGAGAATGAAAGACAACACTAAACACAAACCAGAGCCACTGAGAATAAACATTTACATTAAACCTGTGCTATATTGTTTGGATTCCTCAGTACAGGAGCATAGTCATGGAGTCATACGATGCTTGGTCTACGGTAAGGTAAGCCTGCATTTCTAAAGGAAAGCAGATGTTCTGATGATTCAGGTCAGGATAAATGAGTGAGATGCTTTAACCAGACCAGGGCCTCTGTATTTACATTTCTGCTTTATAAGCACCACCTAGAACATGATCCCTCATTCTCCTTCTCTGTGCCACTGTCACTGACCTAATTCTCCTGGCGAGAAGGAGATTTTTTGGGATATTTGAGAGAGAGAGAGCGAGAGAGAGAGAGATAGAGAGAGATGGGGGAGAGTAAGATGTAGAGGGAAAGGCAAAGGTTGTATCGAGAGAGGGGGAGGGGGTATGTGTGTGGACTGATACTCTGTTCATTCTTCTTGCCCTTTTCTGTCTCTGCCTGACTACCCACAGTATGGCCATCAAAGCACAGCCCCCCTCTCTTTCTCTGTCCAGCCCACTGTATGCAAGAGGAGAGTAAATAACAACATTACACAAGCAGCACTATGGACATCCTCACATACATATACAGACATGTGCAGACATGTACAGCTACAACAATAACCTTGACATTTCCTCCCTATGAGACGAAATAATGCAACAATCTACTTGTGGATTATTTGGATGTTATTAGTATGATTACATAAGACCTTTATTGACACCACAGATTGCATCTAATGTGGATGAATCTCCTCCCTATAGCTGGAGAGGTCACTTGGAGGATCGCTATATAGTGATGATGTGTTGTACACCTGCCTCATGGACACATAGACGTTTTAGCACCTGATAGATGGTAATCCCCCCAGGCAGGCACACTCCCTCTCCCTCACATAGTCCACTACATTGGGTTGGCCAGGCCATGTTCAAAAATAATATAAATAAATAATAATGTATATATATATACATTTTAAATAAACATTCTCAAAGCCCTAACAAGAGCAAGGTATTGTGTTTAATTTGAAAACAGCTTAACATTTTGTAAAAGCATTGACTATAAAGACACTGACACTGACAGAGCACACACACCCTCAGACACATGCAGAACAGTGGCGGTCAGTTCCGTTTAAGATGATGGAGGACCATTTTTATTTATGAGCATGGCCTTATTTCTATTACAGCATATTGGATGATTGTCATTCATATTCCATTCATCCAGCTCAATGTAACATCGTTAGGTTTAGGCTACTACATGATACTCAAATGTTCCTTATACCCATCATGAGGTTGCTACAACCTAGCCTATGAATTAAAGATTACAACGTAGGTGCATACAGGTCGAGAGACAAAACTGAGGTGACAAACAGTGACATTCAATACTGCCTTGCACACTCTTGCCTGCATCTAGCTGATATAGGGTGTAATTCATTAGTCCATCAGTTTCAAACGATCGTTTCTATTGGACAAATTCAGTTATGTATATCCACATTTTGTTCAGTTTGCTTCCGTCTAAGAAACATTTTTCAACAGAATCGGCGGAATGAATACACCCCTGATCACGAGTAAACAGAGTTCACTCTCATAACAGCCAAGTTGTATTCCTTCTCTTCCCTTCCCTTGTGGACTTCAATGCACAACAGATCAGCTTTACTTCACCAGGCAAAGAAACTTTCCAAGCCAAACCTCTACATCGTTGCCTCCATATTAGCTAAAGTAGTGTCATAGTCAGCATAGCTAATAGAACTAACGCGTTAGTAAAATCGTTACAATCAAGCAGTAATGTTAGTGTACACTCAGTAAGCAGTTACACCGGCGGACCCCAGGAGGCAATAAATGTTTAATACCAAAAGCTTACCGTGACTAGGAAGAGTTCCAGTGTTGTGTTGGAAAGTGTTACGCGGAGTGGAACAGGGGAACCCAAGAGCAGACTCAGACGAGGAGACTGGGATGAAGTAACCAAGGTATTAATTGAAACACAGGGGGAGATGTAGTGCAGGTCAGGGGAAGCTCGGGCGGGTTGCTGGAAACCAGGTGCAGAGGCTGAGGCTGGAGCGAGAGGGGTTGGGACAGGGTAAGCAGTGAGGAATGCAAGACAGAGTAGCAGGATGACGAGACGTGGGACTGGAGACAGGGACCAGAGTCAGAGCAGGCAGAATGAGCAGAGATTACGATCTGGCAGTGTGGAAGTGGCAGGGCTGAGGTCTTGATTATGGAACAGGTTGCAGCTGGTGGGGATCTGATCTGACTCCAGCACACGTGTCTCCACCCATACAATTACACAGAGAAAGAGAGAGGGAGAGGGAGAGGGAGAGGGAGAGGGAGAGGGAGAGGGAGAGGGAGAGGGAGAGGGAACTGGGGGAATGGCGGCAGATCAAGGAGACACAGGATGAGCAGTAGAGGGCGTTACAGGAGCAGATGTGACAGAAAGTCATAGCCAGCTAGCTAACATAGCATCCCTCTGTTTGAACAGCGTTTTTTAGTAGGCTAAATAAGCTTGCTGCTTTTTCTAGCTAAGTAAGTGACATTAAAAATGAAAGAAAATATGTAGAAATCTTTCTCTATTTCTCCCTTGCTTCTCCTTCATTTTGGAAGAAATTAATTTGTTCAAAACTGTTCAACTATTGTATTTCTCCCTCTTTGAGGCAACAACTCATCACATTTTATACACTGCAGTGCTAGCTAGATGTAGTTTATGTTTTCAGTACTACATTAATTATCTGATATTTTGATTGGTTGGACAACATGTCAGTTCATGCTGCAGGAGCTCTGATAGGCTGTCATAATAATTATTGTGTAAGTCTATGGAAGGGGTTGAGAACCATGAGCCTCCTAGGTTTTGTATTGAAGTCAATGTACCCAGAGGAGGACGGAAGCAAGATGTCCTCCTGCTACACCATGGTGCTACCCTACAGAGTGCTGCTGAGGCTACTGTAGACCTACTTTGCAAAATAGTGTTTTAATCAGTTATTTGGTGATGTGATTATATTTAGTATAGTTTTATCTAAAAATAATAACTTTTTAAATGTTTTACCTTTTTTTTTTTTTTTTTTTAATTTTACCCCTTTTTCTCCCCAATGTCGTGGTATCCAATTGTTTAGTAGCTACTATCTTGTCTCATCGCTACAACTCCCGTACGGGCTCGGGAGAGACGAAGGTTGAAAGTCATGCGTCCTCCGATACACAACCCAACCAAGCCGCACTGCTTCTTAACACAGCGCGCATCCAACCCGGAAGCCAGCCGCACCAATGTGTCGGAGGAAACACAGTGCACCTGGCAACCTTGGTTAGCGTGCACTGCGCCTGGCCTGCCACAGGAGTCGCTGGTGCGCGATGAGACAAGGACATCCCTACCAACCAAGCCCTCCCTAACCCGGACGACGCTAGGCTAATTGTGCGTCGCCCCACGGACCTCCCGGTCGCGGCCGGTTACGACAGAGCCTGGGTGCGAAACCAGGGACTCTGATGGCACAGCTGGCGCTGCAGTACAGCGTCCTTAACCACTGCGCCACCCGGGAGGCCCACAATTTTTATTTTTATGAAATTAACTGAGGATGGTCCTCCCCTTCCTCTTCTGAGGAGCCTCCACTGATGTACAAGCCCAACAATTCCCACAAGCACATCTCTCTCTACAGTATATACCAGAGACCCCTTTCTGCATGCTAAATGTTTCACATCGCCAACAGGTTAAAGCTCCAAGTAGAATCCCAGTCATCTTTATATAAAGAGTTACTAATAATGAGTCAGTGAGTGAGGATATGCTAAACGATCTGCCAGGTGGCCCAGTACTTTATTCATGTCAGGCTGGATCCGGACACATTTAGAGTCAAACAGCAAATATTTTCAAAGGTGAGGATGATCAATTACTTCCGGTGCCGACTGAGATGGCCGCCTCCCTTCGCGTTCCTACGAAACTATGCAGTTTTTTGTTTTTTTACGTGTTATTTCTTACATTAGTACCCCAGGTCATCTTAGGTTTCATTACATACAGTCGAGAAGAACTACTGAATATAAGATCAGCGTCTACTCACCATCAGTACGATCAAGAATATGTTTTCCGCGACGCGGATCCTGTGTTCTGCCTTACAAACAGGACAACGGAATGGATCGCAGGCAGCGACCCAAGGAAACGACTCCGAAAAAGAGGGAAACGAGGTGGTGTTCTGGTCAGACTCCGAAAAAGGGCACATCGCGCACCCCTCCCCAGCATTCTTCTTGCCAATGTCCAGTCTCTTGACAACAAGGTTGACGAAATCCGAGCAAGGGTGGCATTCCAGAGGGACATCAGAGACTGCAACGTTCTCTGCTTCACGGAAACATGGCTTACTGGGAAGACGCTATCCGATGCGGTGCAGCCAACAGGTTTCTCCACGCATCGCGCCGACAGAAATAGACATCTTTCTGGTAAGAAGAGTGGCGGGGGCGTATGCCTCATGACTAACGAGAGATGGTGTGATGAAGGAAACATACAGGAACTCAAATCTTTCTGTTCACCTGATTTAGAATTCCTCACAATCAAATGTAGACCGCATTATCTTCCAAGAGAATTCTCTTCGATTATAATCACAGCCGTATATATCCCCCCCCAAGCAGACACATCGATGGCTCTGAACAAACTTTATTTAACTCTTTGCAAACTGGAAACCATTTATCCGGAGGCTGCATTCATTGTAGCTGGGGATTTTAACAAAGCTAATCTGAAAACAAGACTCCCTAAATTTTATCAGCATATCGATTGCGCAACCAGGGGTGGTAAAACCTTGGATCATTGTTACTCTAACTTCCGCGACGCATATAAGGCCCTGCCCCGCCCCCCTTTCGGAAAAGCTGACCACGACTCCATTTTGCTGATCCCTGCCTACAGGCAGAAGCTAAAACAAGAGGCTCCCACGCTGAGGTCTGTCCAACTCTGGTCAGACCAAGCTGACTCCACACTCCAAGACTGCTTCCATCACGTGGACTGGGACATGTTTCGTATTGCGTCAGATGGAAATATTGACGAATACGCTGATTCGGTGTGCGAGTTCATTAGAACGTGCGTCGAAGATGTCGTTCCCATAGCAACGATAAAAACATTCCCAAACCAGAAACCGTGGATTGATGGCAGCATTCGCGTGAAACTGAAAGCGCGAACCACTGCTTTTAATCAGGGCAAGGTGTCTGGTAACATGTCCGAATATAAACAATGCAGCTATTCCCTCCGCAAGGCTATTAAACAAGCTAAGCGTCAGTATAGAGACAAAGTAGAATCTCAATTCAATGGCTCAGACACAAGAGGCATGTGGCAGGGTCTACAGTCAATCACGGACTACAAGAAGAAACCCAGCCCAGTCACGGACCAGGATGTCTTGCTCCCAGGCAGACTAAATAACTTTTTTGCCCGCTTTGAGGACAATACAGTGCCACTGACACGGCCTGCAACGAAAACATGCGGCCTCTCCTTCACTGCAGCCGAGGTGAGTAAAGACATTTAAACGTGTTAACCCTCGCAAGGCTGCAGGCCCAGACGGCATCCCCAGCCGCGCCCTCAGAGCATGCGCAGACCAGCTGGCCGGTGTGTTTACGGACATATTCAATCAATCCCTATACCAGTCTGCTGTTCCCACATGCTTCAAGAGGGCCACCATTGTTCCTGTTCCCAAGAAAGCTAAGGTAACTGAGCTAAACGACTACCGCCCCGTAGCACTCACTTCCGTCATCATGAAGTGCTTTGAGAGACTAGTCAAGGACCATATCACCTCCACCCTACCTGACACCCTAGACCCACTCCAATTTGCTTACCGCCCAAATAGGTCCACAGACGATGCAATCTCAACCACACTGCACACTGCCCTAACCCACCTGGACAAGAGGAATACCTATGTGAGAATGCTGTTCATCGACTACAGCTCGGCATTCAACACCATAGTACCCTCCTAGCTCGTCATCAAGCTCGAGACCCTGGGTCTCGACCCCGCCCTGTGCAACTGGGTACTGGACTTCCTGACGGGCCGCCCCCAGGTGGTGAGGGTAGGCAACAACATCTCCTCCCCGCTGATTCTCAACATGGGGGCCCCACAAGGCTGCGTTCTGAGCCCTCTCCTGTACTCCCTGTTCACCCACGACTGCGTGGCCACGCACGCCTCCAACTCAATCATCAAGTTTGCGGACGACACAACAGTGGTAGGCTTGATTACCAACAACGACGAGACGGCCTACAGGGAGGAGGTGAGGGCCCTCGGAGTGTGGTGTCAGGAAAATAACCTCACACTCAACGTCAACAAAACTAAGGAGATGATTGTGGACTTCAGGAAACAGCAGAGGGAACACCCCAATATCCACATCGATAGAA
Source organism: Oncorhynchus keta (assembly GCF_023373465.1). NCBI lineage: Eukaryota > Metazoa > Chordata > Actinopteri > Salmoniformes > Salmonidae > Oncorhynchus > Oncorhynchus keta. The sequence goes on from NC_068447.1 coordinate 28,616,148, forward strand.
CAGTAGTGGAGAGGGTAGCAAGTTTTAAGTTCCTCGGCATACAAATCACAGACAAACTGAATTGGTCCACCCACACAGACAGCATCGTGAAGAAGGTGCAGCTGCGCCTCTTCAACCTCAGGAGGCTGAAGAAATTTGGCTTGTCACCAAAAGCACTCAAAAAATTCTACAGATGCACAATCGAGAGCATCCTGGCGGGCTGTATCACCGCCTGGTACGGCAACTGCTCCGCCCTCAGCCGTAAGTCTCTCCAGAGGGTAGTGAGGTCTGCACAACGCATCACCGGGGGCAAACTACCTGCCCTCCAGGACACCTACACCACCCGATGTTACAGGAAGGCCATAAAGATCATCAAGGACATCAACCACCCGAACCACTGCCTGTTCACCCCGTTATCATCCAGAAGGCGAGGTCAGTACAGTTGCATCAAAGCTGGGACCGAGAGACTGAAAAACAGCTTCTATCTCAAGGCTATCAGACTGTTAAACAGCCACCACTAACATTGAGTGGCTGCTGCCAACACACTGTCATTGACACTGACCCAACTCCAGCCACTTTAATAATGGGAATTGATGGGAAATGATGTAAATATATCACTAGCCACTTTAAACAATGCTACCTTATATAATGTTACTTACCCTACATTATTCATCTCATATGCATACGTATATACTGTACTCTACATCATCGACTGCATCCTTATGTAATACATGTATCACTAGCCACTTTAACTATGCCACTTTGTTTACTTTGTCTACATACTCATCTCATATGTATATACTGTACTCTATATCATCTACTGCATCCTTATGTAATACATGTATCACTAGCCACTTTAACTATGCCACTTTGTTTACTTTGTCTACATACTCATCTCATATGTATATACTGTACTCGATACCATCTACTGTATGCTGCTCTGTACCATCACTCATTCATATATCCTTATGTACATATTCCTTATCCCCTTACACTGTGTATAAGACAGTAGTTTTGGAATTGTTAGTTAGATTACTTGTTGGTTATCACTGCATTGTCGGAACTAGAAGCACAAGCATTTCGCTACACTCGCATTAACATCTGCTAACCATGTGTATGTGACAAAAAATTGTTTTGATTTGATTTGATGTGATCAAGATTTTATGAACATATTCACAAACTCTGGGATGGACAATGTCCCCATGCAGCCTAGGTCCACATTCTCATATAAGGTATGGTAGAGTGGTAGAGTTCTCAGATCTGTGCACAGTAGTGGATGTAAATCAATGTTGGCCCTTTAGAGTAAACAAAGCAGGAGGAGAAAAGCTAAACAGAGGCCCTGGCTGACGAGGAGAGAGAGGTGCCAGTGGGGACCGGGAGGGGGGCTGGAGGAGGGCCTCCAGGAACATAAACACCAACATGTAGACACACACACAGACACAGACACAGACACAGACACAGACACAGACACACACACAGGCAAACACACAGACACAATGCAGATATGCACACAGACACTCTTTACCATACATAATAAAAGGCCATCTTACACATTATTCAATTATTTCATATAGCACTACTAATGTATCCAGAGTTACACTCTGATATTCCTCATTCTACTAACACATTTAGTAACAGAAGTACTTCCCCATACTCTAGCCGGGAAAACCCTGTACTAAAGCACTATCGGCTGACCTCTGACCTCTGACCTCCAAACCCGGAGCAACCTTCCTCCACGGGGCAGAACACGGCAGGGCTATGCACGGCACTCACCTCATCGACCTGGCTCTTCAGCAACCTGCTGAGCTTTTGACCAGCTCGCATTGGCTGGAGGTTAACCAGTACTACTGTACTATCACGCCAAACCCTTACAAAGACCTATGTGTGCATCCCAAATGGCACCCTGTCCCTAAGCGTCCTGGTCAAAAGTAGTGCACTATATAGGGGAATAGGGTGTCGTTTGGGACACAGTACTATCACTCCATCAGCCTTTTCCTAAATAGAGAGGAGACATATCTGTATGATAAACACCCCTTCCTTGTCTATGCTGAACTGAAAGCCATCCTTCATATCATTTTGTGTCATCTGATGTGTCATGTTATTATTCTGGGGAGTGGGGAGTGGGTAGTGGGTAGTGGGTAGGCTACTCTCCCCTTTCCCCAAGAAGCACAAGTAACACCTTTGTCTCCCTGCTCCTGTCTGCTACTCTCTCACCGTGTCTCACTGTATTTCACTGTATCTCACTGTCTCACCGTGTCTCACTGTATTTCACTGTCTCACCGTGTCTCACTGTGTCTCACTGTGTTTCACCGTGTCTCACTGTATCTCACTGTCTCACTGTGTCTCACTGTATTTCACTGTCTCACCGTGTCTCACTGTATTTCACTGTCTCACCGTGTCTCACTGTATTTCACTGTCTCACCGTGTCTCACTGTATTTCACTGTATCTCACTGTCTCACTGTGTCGCACTGCAACTCACTGTGTTTCACTTTGTTTTACTGTTTCTCACTGTATATCACTCTCTCACCGTGTCTCACTGTATTTCACTGTCTCACTGTGTCACACTGTAACTGACTGTAACTCACTGTTCTCACTATGTTTCACTTTGTTTTACTGTTTCTCACTGTATATCACTGTGTCTCACTGTGTCTCGCTGTTTCTCACTGTGTCTCACTGTCTCACTGTGTCTCACTGTGTCTCGCTGTTTCTCACTGTGTCTCACTGTGGTTTATTCATACATCTCTGTTTTGAATAGATAGCTCTTCGTGTTGTTGTTTGTTCTCTCTCTCCCTGTCAACTTATCCTGCTCTCTCTCTCTTTGTCTCTCTCTCTGCATCTTTCTCCCTCTCTCTGCTCTCTCTCGCTTTGTCTCTCTTTGCATCTCTCTCCCTCTCTGCTCTTTCTCTCTCTGCATCGCTCTCCCTCTCCGCATCTCTCTCTCTCTGCATCTCTCTCTGCTCTCTCTCTCTGCCTGCTCTCTCTCTATTTGTCTCTGTCTCTTCTCTCTCTCTCTCTGCATCTCTCTCCCTCTCTCTCCTCTCTCTCTCACTTTGTCTCTCTCTCTGCTCTCTCTCTCTGCATCTCTATCCCTCTCTCGGCTCTCTCTCTCTTTGTCTCTGTCTCTGCTCTCTCTCTCTCTGCATCTCTCTCCCTCTCTCTGCTCTCTCTCTTTGTCTCTCTCTCTGCTCTCTCTCTCTGCATCTCTCTCCCTCCCTCTCTCTGCTCTCTCTCTCTTTGTCTCTCTCTCTGCATCTCTCTCCCTCTCTTTGCTCTCTCTCTCTCTCTCTGCATCTCTCTCCCTCTCTTTGCTCTCTTTCTCTCTCTCCCTCTCTCTGCTCTCTCTATTTGTCTCTCTCTCTGCTCTCTCTCTTTGTCTCTCTCTCTGCTCTCTCTCTCTGCATCTCTCTCCCTCCCTCTCTCTGCTCTCTCTCTCTCTTTGTCTCTCTCTCTGCATCTCTCTCCCTCTCTTTCCTCTCTCTCTCTCTCTGCATCTCTCTCCCTCTCTTTGCTCTCTTTCTCTCTCTCCCTCTCTCTGCTCTCTCTCTTTATCTCTCTGTACCTCTCTCCCTCTCTTTGCTCTCTCTCTCTGCATCTCTCTCCCTCTCTCTGTTCTCTCTCTGTATTTCTCCCTCTCTCCGCATCACAGTTGAAGAGGCGCTGAGGTTGAAGAGGCGCTGCTGCGCCTTCTTCACAACGCTGTCGGTGTGGGTGGACCAATTCAGTTTGTCCGTGATGTGTACGCCGAGGAACTTAAAATTACTACCCTCACAACTAAGAGTTGTGAAAATGTACCACATACTTGTGACATTAGCGCCAAAAAAATAAAAGACCTGTAATAATCAGCAGCGTGTGTGTGTGTGTGTGTGTGTGTGTGTGTGTGTGTGTGTGTGTGTGTGTGTGTGTGTGTGTGTGTGTGTGTGTGTGTGTGTGTGTGTGTGTGTGTGTGTGTGTGTGTGTGTGTGTGTGTGTGTGTGTGTGTGTGTGTGTGTGTGTGTGTGTGTGAGAGCTGCTTTGTTCCAGCACCACCGTTATAAGCTCCTCTCCTTCACACAGTGATTCTCCTCTCTGGAGAGGTAGAGGGAGAAAGGACAGAGAAGGACAGATCCACCACCCTGCTCTTCTCTGTGATCCACCACAGGGACTTAGAATCAAAAGGCATGTGAAAAAGCAGGTGCTCTGTGGGAAGAACAACAGGCTTGGGTTTTCTACTGGCATTATGCCTCAATGGCAAACACATTTGAGTCAAGGACATAAATGATGGTAGTATTCTAATAATGACTGGCTCACT